>NC_053023.1:576872427-577062370 GCF_003073215.2 Triticum urartu | reverse complement strand
CAAAATGTGTGGCGAAGTTTGGCAATGCAAGGCCTAGACCCAAACAGGATAAGTACGTACGTACTCGGAGTACTAGTGTTAAAAAAGAAAGGCTGGGTTTTCCTTCGCGGTATTTAATCGATACAAATCCTCGTTTCACGTGTCAATTAATGCGTATTTTTTCTCCAAAGACAAAAGAGCTAACCATCTAACTCCTCATCGCTTGATTAATGTAGCGCCATGCAAACCAACCTTCTCACTTCCGCATGCATGCAGGGGATATTAATGTCCTTGGTTGCTAACCCCATCAATTTTGCCTCGATTAGTGTTAGTGGCCCTTTGCAAATTGTAATTTTGATATACTGGCCTTGTGTACAAAAAAATGGAGGTAGTAACTATATTTGACTTCCTTCCCCATTGCGGTGACGACGACGATATTTTTTGGATGGTTTGGCAAAGTGCGTTCGATGGAGAACACCATTGAGGGAGACCACGGTAAGTCGTTCGCAAGTGCCGCCTGCAAGCCGAGACAACCGCCTTATTTGCATCCAGGAAGTCCTTTACTAGTACTACTAGGAGTAACTAATCCGGTGAGATGGCTTCTCGAAGAAGACGATGGAGAAGCGGAGTCACTGAAGAGTGAAATGATGGTTGCTTCGTCCGTGCTTTTGTGATTTGACGCCTCACTGCTTTGTGATTTGTGATAGAAGGGACAGGGGAGTAGAATCTGTGCTCTATACTATACTACATGCGTCCAAGCATGGGAGAAAGAGAAGAGACATTGCATTTTTCAATTCCTTCAATAAATCAATCAGGGAGCTTTGGTTCCATCTTTTTGCCTTTGGCAACACCGTCCACAATGGTTCCCACGATGCCAAAAGCTATTTTCACATTTGGCTACACATTGTGGATGCCCTTAACTGTACCACTTGGTTTTGCTCTTGTGTGCTATCTATACAAATCTCAATTATATTGATCTAAAAAATTATAGAATCGAGATTAGTAAAAAGGAGGTGATTTTGCCGTGCGGATGGCGGGGGAGGTTTCTTATTTGAGCAATGCTACATCCACGTAATGGTTTACGTAAAGTTACGAACTGATGTGATGTGAGACTATTTGATTGGATTAAAGGAGAGGATTAGGCCCACCCCACCTAAAAATCAGGGGGGGCATATATAGATTAGATGGAAAGTATACGTAGCAGCTACGTAGCCCTTTGTAAGTCTAGGATTAGGCTTCTTATTTTCAGAGGACGTTGTCCTGGCGGTTTGCTAACATGCGGTCCCATGTGTTAGTACTTTACCAAGCCGATCCGCGTCCCACATGAGGCAGGACAACAGCAGAAGCAACACGTGGTTAAGTTGAAGAAGATGAGGGAGAAGCGGATTCATCAACGAGTGAAATGATGGTTGCTTTGTCCCTCCAACTTAACTGCGGGAAAGGTGCAACTTTGTGATTTGACGCCTCATTGCTCATTACTACGCCGGCGCCATGACTGGGGTGCTTCACCCTGGCTGCTCTGCACTGTATTCCGGTATGGCATGTGGACCCGGTAGCTTGATGTCCCACATGTCGGCGAAAGGGACTAGAAGATTTATGAAAGCGAGCGCTCCACTCTTACGAGGGAGGAGTAGACAACACGATGGCCTAGTGAACTGTCACTTGTACTGTACAGTACTATAGTTTTGCTGTTTCGCACGATCCATCGATACAAACCCGATTAAACAGGAAAGGGCGGGATTTTTCCTGCGCGGTAGATGATATTGGCCATACATTTCAAATGCAATTTTAATGTATGCAAACTGAATAATTATAAGTAACAATATGATATCTAGTAAAACTAAAAACACATGTGATTTATTGTGTTAGAGTGTAGTAGTAGTGCTGTATTGCATAGTTGTTAGATGTAACATGCGAGAACGTGTAGAGATGTAGTTTTGGAGGGCCTACAAAGAGAAAAGTGTAATACGGTCACCGAACTTCAGAATAAGCTGATTACGGTCACTATATACATTTTGCGGTGATTATACGGTCACTTGCTCACAGCTCAGCACCGGATTGCACTCTGTTGACCGGCCAAATAGTCTGCGTGGCGCCATGTTGACTAGTTAAATTGACCATGTTCGTTGTGGGTCCCACCTGTCAGTTCGCATAGGCAAAAGGTCAGATAAACACAAATTTACGCAGGCGCGATAAGGCTCCAACCCGTGCGCGGGAATCAACTGGTTGTGTATGTGTCTGTCAGGGCCTGATGTGTGCGCATGCACATGTAGGTTGAGCACTTGAGCGTGAGCGTGTGTGTTGGTCGTGTGGTGTACTGGTGCATGTGAGTGTTGCATGTTTGCGTGTGAGTGTTGCGTGCGTGCGTGGCTGCGTGTGTACGTGTGAGTGTTGCGTGCATGCGTGGGTGCATGTGTTTGTGTGAGTGTTGCGTGGATGCAGTTTATGTGCATACATGAAAGGGGCGTACAGGGGGGTATGCGATGGAGAGAGAGATGCTCTTCGTTTCTCTTTATTATGACTAACTTTGTATATAGTATAAAAATATACAAATTCACAGTGCAGAATAAATATCATTGTGGGCACCATGCAATGCAAATTAGCGTTCGTACTCCTCCGTATAACTTTGTAATGTTGTATATATGTAGAAACTCTAAAATAATTTTTTGGCCACACTTTATTCAAAAGGAATGTTGTATGCGAAATAAACGTGAAGAGAGGGCTTTTAGATCAATGGGGTACGTGATGTAACATGTGTGAATGTGTAGTTGATGCATTTGGCGGGGCCTAGAGAGGTATGTGTGTGTATTACGTATTCGAGAGAGGCATGGGTAGAGGGGCCGACGGGGGGCGTGGGAGAGATAGCATGAGAAATGAGAGTGGTCTAGAGAGAGAGAGACGAATATGACAAGAGATTCCATTCCCTTGAGTGTGTATATGCAAGGGAGGAGGGAATAGAGGCACCAGGAGAAATTTTCTGTGTGTGTGGTGTTTGTGTTGGTATGTGTGGGTGTGAGAAGATAATGAGACGTGGGGGCAGAGGGTGTGTCACCGCATGAGGTCCGATGGGTCGAGGTGAGGCCCTTCGTTCTGTTCCGTCCTGCGCCACATTGGTCGGCCCGTGATGCATTTAGGAAGACCCATGGATGACTAGTCGTACAAGACAAACATAGCAGAATTGTGAAGGACTCTGTGTCCACTGACAAAGCCGGCTAGGATTTGTAACCCTAGGTTCTCGGACTAAGTTAACCCCTTTATCTCTAATATTACTATTCATCCAACCTAACTTTAAGGGGCATCCTACAGAATGCTCTACTAGAATCATACTCGTCGATTAGGAAGAGAGGTGTGAGACAATGCGTGAGAGACAGGCGTAAAGATAATGTGCGTACATGAGACACGTAGGCAGGTCCATGTATATAGAAAGGGTCGATGAGGATTGTGCGTGTGTATGTTTGCGAGAGGAAGAGTGCTTGTGATAAAGGTTAGTGAAAACAGTTGTAAATGGTTACGAGAGGGAGGGGGGTTATATCTAGAGCATGTGTGCGAGAAAGACACCTCAGGAGAGAGTGTGTGAGCATGTGTGAGAGACCACCGATGGAGAGTGAAACTACACGTAAAAGACTGCTCTACACATTGATTAAAGATATAAATTGTATCCAAATATTAGGATGGGATCATGATATTTGCAATTCGCGTAAGGAGTGGTCATTGATCCATCAGACATCTAGATTCTATCGAATTTGAGCATGTCTATGTTATTATTCGACACAATTGATCCACATAGTTAGTATTTTGAACTCCAGACAATGCATCGCTTTAGCAATCGAATATAAACGTGAGTATAGTTCATGTTGTGTGTGTAAAGCACATTATACAAACGAAAGTTACACAATGGACATTATAAATAGCTACTACCTATGAACTAGCATACATTTGAATTCAACTTAAGGTGGTTTAAAAAATCAAATTCAACATGAAGTCCATTCAATTATTTGAATTTGATATCATGGCATTTGTAAACCATATCTAAATTATGGGGGCACCAATCTTTGCTCTGATTTTGTACATAATAGCATATGTAGTCGTGTACAAAATAGATTCAAATTTAGCTCCTCCATTCCAAAATAATCGTAGTTATAGGATTTTCAAGTGTCAAAATTTCAAAAAGAAGCGGATAATTTAATGAGGTTTTCAAACATACAAGGTCAAATATAACGTTGTATATTTAGGTCAATCCTCATAGTTCAAGAGTACTCTAAACGTGAATGCTTGTGTTTCAAAATTTCGAACAAAGCGCCAAAAGAGCCTCTACTCGCCCGAAACCATGTGAGACCAATGTTTGGTAGTACAAGGAAATTACTTTTCTAATAACTCCGACCCGTGAAACCTACCGGCCCGACGTCCAAAGGTCTAAACCGGGGTAGGTTTGTAGCTTCATCTAGACGCCACGCAATCGCATCCGAAAAACATTCATACACAATGGCCGCCTAAGCACACATGCGCGCGGCCGAAATCGCTCCCGCCCATTATTTGGGACACCTGGGATTACCATCCTACCCCCGACCCACAGTAGGTCCGAAATTTAAGAGGGGGCAAAGTTTGTACTTTCCCCAAATTTCAAACAAACGCGTCCCATCTTCTGTTCAAAAAGGCCAAAAACAAGCACGTCCCAGACCGAAACATGGTTCCCCCCACCCGTCTGATTCCCCATTCGTACTCCGTGGGCACCAAAACTACCTCTCCACCAGCCGCGAAACCCCGGCGTCCTCCGTCCGCCACCCCATCCCACCCATCAACCGCCGCCCTCCTCCATCACGCCGGAGCCGATACCCCGATGTCGTCGTCCACAGCAACCTCAACTGCAACGCCCTCCACGGCTAGTAGTTGAAGCCGAGGCCGAGCCGTCCATACCCGAGACAGTTCAACCACGCTGTCCTGTGCCTCACCGCTGCCGCTCCAACTCCGCCACCCTCCACCACACCAGAGTTGTTCCTGCTACGCCGTCCTTCGCCGCCTCGGATCTGCTTCCCCTCCGCCGACATACGGCCACGGAAACACAGTCAACAATTTGGCCATGGGTTCGTCCAAGCCTGCACCCTCCAGAACATCGGTTTCCCCGGTAAAAAGAAGAAAATCGGTGCGACTTGTGGAGGTGACCACACCGGCAACCGAAAAAGGTACTCCTCTTCCCTTATTCGTGCAAATCTTACGTCTGCTTGCACGGTATTCATCCCACAAAAGACACTAGTTGACCGCTTCTTCTTGATACTAGATGTTCCTAGTAACTCGCAATGCACAAGGTTTCTCCTCATATACTATTTCACCTTAGCTAGAGGTCCGTCGCCCCCCTGAATTTCAATTTCTGGCCACTTGATTCCCAAATAACGGAAGCATTCCCCGGCGTAACAGGCGCTAGTACGCCTATTACGCCGGGGAAGCAGTGCCTTGGTGTTTATCTTAGGGGCGTGTGCGGCCTATAGCTACTGGCGCCCGATCTGGAGGTCGGTCGGGATTAAAGGGATGGCCTGGGGGTGCTGCCAAGCACGGCGATGGTGTGAGGTCGATGGGAGGGCGGGGCGGCGGAGGCAGGGGTATGGGCCGGTGGTCGCTGGCGGTTCGAGAAAGATCGTCAACAGTGACTGGCAGGAGGTAGACGAAGGCCATCTGCCTGTTCCTTATAGATCGGACGGTTCATTAAAAATCGACTGACCTATTTATTTTCAGTCGACTGTTATCTTAGATATGACCACATGTGGTGGTGTGCTGGAGGAGTACCTGCATTTCCTGTGCTCATATATTACAAAATCATACAGAGTAGAATCTAATTTTGTTTGCCATGCAATGTTGTAGAGCTATCATATCTCTCCTGTCATTTATTTTTCAGCCACCTGCTATCTGCTACTTTTACAGTGCACTAGTTCTGCACACACTTCACCCTTACTCTCACTGTTGTGTTTTTATGCAAGGGTATTTCAGACTCTGCTGCCATGAGAGAAGCCAAAAAGAAAAGAGAGAAGTCGCTCCAGTTTGGTGTGCGGCTAGGCAAGACACGTTTCAACGCTTTAAAGGGTGTAGTGTCAGCAGATGGAGACGGGGAACGTAGCTCTGGAGTTGATGACCTCGCTCGCAATGAACCACCATCCCAGGTGCTTGCTTTAACTTCGGGTGTCATATGTGGTTGCATGTTCCATATGGTGTCTAGCTTGTATTCGAAAGGCCGAAGTCGGTAAGATAAGGAAAGATATATTTTTTTACATAAACCACCATCCCGTGAGCACCAGAAGACAAATAGCTAGTCAGGGCACTGGCCGAGCCAGTGACAAGCCCAGCAAAGATAGGCATCACCTGGAAGCCAACTAAAAAGCTGCGATGGTGGCGAAGCAGCCCGCCTCCCACCAGGCTCTCAGGTCCTAGATGATCATGCTCACGACTCCAGCCGGATGTCTAGCTTGTATTGCTTCCAATTTGATTAAATTGCATCTTCTTAGCTTACACATTATACCTTTGAATATGACATGCCTTTCTGTTTTTGGTACATACTAGTACATCTGTGTATTAACCATGTTCTTACATCAAACTAATGTTCTTGTGTATCCCTCATCAATCACTTATGACGAGGCAGGCAGGCAAGGGGACTACTCCTCATTTAATGAATGCAGCGTCAGCCTCCCAACATGATTCTCAAGAAACGGAAATGCTAGATGAAGATAGTGAATGTAGCTCTGTAGTTGATTACAGCATTTGCCCTACACTAGCATCGCAGGTGCTTGCTCTAACTTCGCAGCGTGATATGTGGTTGCATGTTGCATATGGTGTCTAGATTGTAATTCTTCCAATCTGGTTAAACTGCATATGCTAGTCTGCTTAGCTTATACATTATACCAGTTAATGTGACATGCCTTCCTATATTGAGTACATAGTACATCTGTCTATTAAGCATGTCCTTACATAAAACTATTGTTTTTTTTGTATCCCGCATCAATCAACATGACGAGACACCTTTAGTATATGCAGTGCGATATTAGTTGCATCTTTCATATGATTTATAGCATGCGCTGCTTCTAATTTGTTGAAATTCCATTTATGATGGGACGCTTTTAACTTGCCAGAGTCATATTGGTTGCATCTTCCATGTGGTGTCTAGCTTGCATTGCTTCTTATTTCCTGGAATGGTTTCTGCTTAGTTTACACAAACAGTTGTGAACATGCCATGCCGTCCTGTT
This sequence comes from Triticum urartu, assembly GCF_003073215.2. Lineage (NCBI taxonomy): Eukaryota > Viridiplantae > Streptophyta > Magnoliopsida > Poales > Poaceae > Triticum > Triticum urartu. Next base: position 577,055,165 of record NC_053023.1, on the reverse strand, counting down.
TTTCGTACATATTCCATCCTGGTATCATGTGTTTGCCTTACATCAAAGTAGTGATTGTCAGTATCATGCATGAATGAGTTCTGAAGAGAGAATTTTATTGCTTTTTCTTGTCGGTTTTACTTGCCAATTCAAAATCAACAAAGCGGAAGGAAGTTAGCAAGGCAGCGGATAAAGGTGCTCCTTCCGAACGGAGGGCCTCTACAGTTTCTATTCCTCCACACCCCCAAGATGATTTCCAAGACAACACATGCATAGACACTCAACAAAGCTGTGTTTATGATGAGCACGTCTCCCCTAGTGCAGCATCACCGGTGCTCCCTCTAACTTGGCACTGTTATATGTGGTTGCATGTTATGTGTGATGTCTAGCTTGTATTGCTTCTAATTTTTTTGAATTCCATCTGCTTACTTTACACATTATACTTGAATAAGACACGTGTTCCTGTTTCTAGAACATACAATATCTGTCTATCACACCATGTTCTTACATCAAATTACTACTGTTGTGTAACCTGCAACAATCACTTATCATAAGACATGTTTGACTTCGGAGTGTGATATAGGTTACATCTCACATTCTTTTCTAGCTTGTATTACTAATTTGTTGAAATGGCACTTATGACGAGACAGTTTTAACTTGGTAGAGTGATATTCGTTGCATCTTTCATATGGTGTCTATCTTTCATTGCTTCTAATTTGTTGAAATGCCTTCTCCTTAATTTGTTGAAATGCCTTCTCTAAGCTGTGAATATGCAATGCTGTGAATATGCAATGGAACTAATGATGAGAGACCTCTAACATGGTAGTGTGATGTTGTTTGCATCTTGCATATGATTTATTTCTTGTACTGCTTCACATTTGTTTAAACGCCATTTATAATGAGACACTGTTAACTTGGCAGAGCGATATTTGTAGCATCTTTCATATGGTGTCTACCTTCCATTGCATTGCTTCTAATTTGGTGAAATGTCTTCTTCTTAGTTTACACATCATAGTTCTGGTTATCTCTTCCGTCCTGTTTTTCATACATATTACATCCTCCTATCATGTGGTTGTCTAACATGAAAGTTCAGTTCGTCTGCATCACTCATCAATTTTTCTGAAGAACTAAATTGTTATTCGTTTTTCTTGTCGGCTTGACTTAACATGGCACAGAGAAAGAGGAAAAAACACAGAATGGCAGGGAATGAGAAGCGAATGAATCCTGCAGATTCTGCTGGTACTGATGGTGCAATAGAAGGTCAAAGTCCAGCAGAAAATTCTACAAACACGACATCCCATGCTACACGAGTTGCAAAAAAAGACAAACAGAAACAAATAGCTGCCACCAAACAAGCAGAGACAGCCCTAGTTCTTGCAACACCTACCACAGTACTACTAGTTGCATGACGTACTTGTGCGTCAACTGAGCTAGTAGCACGTTCCCAAGCTCCCTTGCCACCTGACACTACTTCCCAAGCACTCTTGACACAAGACGAGTTGGCAATATCAGATGAACCTTGTGAGCTTCAACAGCAAGAAGGTAGTTGCTGGAGTCAAGTTACAGTTGCATGCTTCTTTATATGTAGTCTCACAGTTTGATGTACACTAACACTTCCTATGTTTGTTGTTGGACTAGCACCTAGGCGCAAGAGGAAACAAACATCAGGGATAATGCTCCATAGGTTAATTAAATCTAGAGGAGGAAGAATGGAGATCCGTTTTGAGGCAGGTTTAAAAAGGCCACGTGATGCTACAGAGTCAGCCAAGTTAGTATCAGAGGCAGCGGTTGCTGTTAGGTGTCATGTACATATCCTCCCAACATGGATTCAGTACAGGAATGACAAAGACGAAACCCAGTTCAACATCTTCCTCGACCATTTATCTGTAAGTATGGTTATGTATGGAAACTAGTAATATCATCTTGCTCTGTCCAATACTTTCTAGGTTGCTGATAATGAGACTCCCATAATTTTCAACAGATGAGGTTCAAGTTGGATAACCAAGATGATGCAACCAGACAAGCTTGTGCCCATGTTTTCAAGTCTGCTCTGCGACAGTATCAGTATAACTTGAGGAAAACTCACTTTGAAGGCAAGTCTAACAGTGAACTTGCCCAAACATCTCCAGTGGAAAATATATCTGGTGAAGACTGGAGAGGCCTCGTTAAACACTGGTCCGATCCGAAGTATCAGGTACATTATATATATGTCATCAGATCACATGTTGAAGTCCTATTTACGCATGTGCCACACAAATCTATCTTCTTGTAGGTGAACTGTTCAAAGAACAAGGCCAACCGTACGAAAGTGAAATTCCAACAGACGACAGGATCTCGTAGCTATATTGCACAATGCGAGGCTCTTGTAATTAGCTGTTGTTTCACTCTTTTCGCTGTACCATATTATCAAATCTATATTGACTTGTTCCAAATGCAGAGGAAAGCCCGCAAGGACCAAAAAGTATGTGAACCAAATGCTATGGAAATCTTCAAGGACTGTCACACCAGCAAGAAGAAGGGCATGACTACACCAGTCAAAGCCGTTGTTGTAAGTCCTTAATCCTCATGCCTTTTAACTACTACTTACCCTGACTTGTGCCTTGAACTTCATGGTTTGCAGCCAATGTCTATTACTCTTTCAATTTTATACACAATTGTCTTAGCATATCATTGCACCTTACAAGGTTTAAAATAGAGGAGTGATGTTCCTTTGATCTTGACCCGTAATCTAGTTCCGTGCTGGACTTGCCCACACAACGTTACAATTGCCTGTTTGTCTGTTCTCGGTTGTTTTGTGATATGAATGACGTCATACTATGCTTACCGTATTATAAACTTCGTCTCTTTATCCTTAGCCCTCAATACAATGTGAAGAAATAGACAATACATTAGCGATGGTACATGGTCATATGTTTGGAACCTGGTTTTATTATGTACTTTGCAATAAAATACAACTAATATTTTACATAGGTTCACCAGAATAAGTTCTGTATATAGACCAAAGCTATTTTGTTTGGTTTTGTTGCCTCCTTAATATCTTCTGTTCTGGTACTACTAATGTAAAACCTCAACTTTTCAGCGAGCTATGGAAAAAATGGTGGAACCGCCACCTTCTAAAGGTGGCGAGGCAACTATAACCGCAATGTCAGCTCTTGCTAGAGTGGGTCAGTACATGTCCACTAACAGTGCCAAAAGCATGTTCCTGCGTAATACTGGGTTGGTTGTTAAGGCAATATCATCCAAACTGCCTCATGATCAAGATATGCAAGCTCAAAGCAATGTTGTATCTGCGCTCCAGACACAAGTCCATTCCCTAACAGAGACCCTTTGTGAAACAAGGAGAAACATTGCTTAATGTCGTCAAGATATGCATGGTTTTGAAACCAAACTATCAGACATTTTCTATGTTGTTCAGGAGCCTAGGAGAAATGAAGGCGGGGGTTATGGTGCTCCATCGGACAATACAGCATGAAAACGTAACAACCGGGTCAAATGAACTGAGCTTCTGAACTTCTGGTGGTGCATTTATCTGCTAGACTGTTAAGTTTTATGCCAACCTTCCTTTTGTTATATAGTTGTAATTTGTTTTGGTGCGATACAAAATTTATTCTTAACGTGCAGCCACCGCCTGAAGAAAACAGCAAGCCATTTTAGTATAGTGTAGGGTGTTCCCTATATTTGCACTGGTGGCGATCTTTGATGCCGAGTGGATGTAATCTGTGCAATCGCCTTAATAGCCTAGCATTAGTTTCGGCCTTATTTATTTCCTAGTCTTCTTTTTCCCTGGTTTGCTAGTGGCCGCAACTACCATGGGCCATATACGGGCTGTAGGATCCATGGGTCTCCTACGGGTCGTTGATAAATGGGCCTGTAATCGGTGGGCCTCGGGCCGTCGGATAAATGGGTCTACATGGGCCATAATCGGGCGTAATTGGTATCGGCCCAGCATGGTAACAGGCCGTTAACAGGCCGTAGGACAGCAAAGGCTTAATTCTGTCACAGGCATAATGGGTCGTTAATGGGCCAGAATATAGGACGGGTCAGAAACGGCGCAATGGGTTAACAGGCCAGAAACGGGCCGACTCTTGCCATGGGCCGAATTTGGCCCATTAGGGTAACAGGCCAGTAACGGGCCGACTCTTGCCATGGGCCGAATTTGGCCCATTAGTGGAACAGGCCAGTAACGGGCCGACTCTTGCCATGGGCCGAATTTGGCCCATTAGGGGAATAGGACAGTAACGGGCCGGAAGTAATCAAGGGCCGAAAAGGAGCCCAAGAACGTATGGGTCGTCAATAGGCCGAAAGCTAACACGGGCTGGAAACGGCCCATGTAAATCACGGGTCGTTAATGGGTATAAAGAAAATTACTGTTCATTATGGGCTAGAGTCACCGAGGGCCTGTAATGGGCCGAAAGATACGAAGGCCTCATATGGGCCGAAAGACATCGTGGGCCATACATGGGCCGAAAGTGAAATGGGTTGGTATTATATTCGACGGCCGACATGACGTTGTTGGGCCGATTTCCTTTAGGGCCTAACGGGCCGTGAGTTAACAGGCCGTAAAATGGGCTATTTGCGAAGAGACCGTTAACAGGCTTTTCATGGGCCAGCCCGTTAACTTTTACCCAAGTCAAACGGGTCAGCTTTGTAAGCTAAATGGGCCACTGTTGGGCCGTGCCACGTGTCGACATATCATAGGCGCCTATCTGACCCACTGACGAGCTGACACGTGTTTCCTCTAGCCAATGATGATTTTACACGTGGAAAATCCCCATTGGTCGGGGGTGTTAATGGGTTATCGGATCCAAAACCCGACCCGATAGCTTAACGGCGTTCCGTTACGGTGGATGCCACGTGTCGGTCACCCATGACGAAAGCACTTCTGTGACGCGCGATTTATCGTCATGGAAGTGGACACTTCCGTGATGATAATTTTGGTAATGTCATGGAACACTTCTACGACAGCACAGGTATGACTATCTTGATTCTGTCATAAATTTTTCATGGATGTACATGCATGACAAAAAAGCGACCTACTGTGACAAACACGTATCATCACGGAAGTGTATTTTTTTGTAGTGCTATTAGCCGGCGCTTAAAGCGCTCCTGCTCCTGAGGTTCCTCAGGCACGATAAAATCCTCTCTGCCGAGACTCACCTCATCCTCGAAGAGTCAAATATAATTACTGTCCTCCGAGTCATCGTTTACGGCCTGTTCGTCAGGGCTAACTTGCCCGTTTTCCCGATCGTCTTGTTCGGCAGTTCGTTCATCGAGATCTTCTCTGTCTTCGGCACCATCCGGAGTGTTGTCCTCCCATGTGTCCATATCGCTGTTTATTCCATGATGCAACTTAGAGCGGCGCCGCTGATGCCGGCGTTTTGGTTGTATCACAGGAGGTTTGTCCTCAACTGGATCTGCTTTCTCGTTGTCGTTAGTTCTGTTAGGTGTATCCACCATGTATACGTCGTAGGAAGAGGTGGCTGTCTAGCCTTCGGTAAACGGTGGGTCTTGGCCCGGTTCCTCATTGGCATCTTCGTCCATACCGTCGATGTCTTCGGAGCCATAGTCGAGCGTGTCGGTTAAGTCTTCGACAGTGTGTATGAAGTGGGCGGTGGGTGGGAAGCAAAATTCTTCGTTATCAATCTCCAGTTCGAACCGGATAGAGTTCGGGTGTGAGCCCCCCCCCCCCACTAAGGATAGTGCTCTTAATGAGTTTAGCATGTTTCCCAGAGGTGAATGCCGGAAGATGTCCGTGGCGCTGAATCCGGTGATCGATGACCGATCATGCTCGATATGCGCGGACGTGCATAGTTCGGAACCTGTAGCCTGAGACAGGTCCGTAGTTCCGGTGACATAGATGTCACTTGAAGTTAAGTCTGTGTGCGGCTCCAACGCCGCTGAGACCGCGGCTTCTACGGCGGGGTTGAGCTTCGCGTCTTCAGATGGCGTGATCTGCTCCGGATCTATGGTCGGAGCAACGACAGGTACTATCTCCTGCGTGTGGACCGATGACAGATTCAGGTCATGTTCATCGTGGTGGCAGAGAGCGGTTGTCGTGGTCTCGAATCCGTCAAAGATCAAGTATCCACAGATATCTGCGACGTAGTTCAAGTTTCCAAATCTGACCTGGTGGCCAGGGGCGTAGCTTTCGATCTGCTCCAGATGGTCAAGCGAGTTGGCCCGCAGCGCGAAGCCGCCGGACATGAAGATCTGTCCGGGGAGGAAGACTTCTCCTTAGACAGCATCATTGTAGTGATTGAAGGAGCCATCAAACCTTTCGAGGACGGCACAGTGGAACTCTCAATGAAAGGACCAATGTCGGTGTCAAAACCGGCGGATCTTGGGTAGGGGGTCCCGAACTATGCGTCTAGGATCGATTGTAACAGGAGACGGGGGACACAATGTTTACCCAGGTTTGGGCCCTCTCTATGGAGGTAATACCCTACTTCCTGATTGATTGATCTTGATGAATATGAGTATTACAAGAGTTGATCTACCACGAGAGCGTAATGGCTAAACCCTAAAATTCTAGTCTGGCTATGATTATCAGGATCTATCTACGGATCTAGCCCTCCGGTTTATATAGACACGGGAGGGATCTAGGGTTACACAAGGTCGATTACAAAGAAAGGAATCTTCATAGTTTGATCGCCAAGCTTGCCTTCCATGCCAAGGAGAGCCCTATCCGGACACGGGTAGAGTCTTCGGTCTTCGTATCTTCACAGCCCAACAGTCCGGCCCATATCAATAGGTCGGACGCCCGAGGACTCCTTAGTCCAAGACTCCCTCAGGCGGTGATAGTCATACTGCTTACCACCAACGTCTTATTTTTATTCGGCGGTATTGTTGGATGAAGCGGCCCGGACCAACCTTACATGACCACGTTCATGAGACCGGTTCCACCGACAGACATGCAAACTTGTTTTGCATAAAGGTGGCTGGCGGGTGTCTGTTTCTCCAACTTTAGTTGAATTGAATTTGACTACAGCCGGTCCTTGTTGAAGGTTAAAATAGCAAACTTGACAAAATACCGTTGTGGTTTTGATGCGTAGGGAAGAATGGTTCTTACTAGAAGCCCGTAGCAGCCACATAAAACTTGCAACAACAAAGTAGAGGACGTCTAACTTGTTTTTGCAGGGCATCTTGTGATGTGATATGGTCAAGACATGATGTGATATACGTTATTGTATGAGACGATCATGTTTTGTTAAAGTTATCGGCAACTGGCAGGAGCCTTATGGTTGTCTCTTTATTGTATGAAATTCAATCACCATGTAATTGCTTTACTTTATCACTATGCGTTAGCGATAGCTGCAGAAGCAATAGTTGGCGAGACGACAACGACGCTACGATGGAGATCAAGGTGTCAAGCCGGTGACGATGGAAATCATGACGGGCTTTGGAGATGGAGATTAAAGGCACAAGATGATGATGGCCATACCATGTCACATATTTTGATTGCATGTGATGTTTATCTTTTATGTATCTTATTTTGCTTAGTACGGCGGTAGCATTATAAGATGATCCCTCACTAAAATTTCAAGGTATAAGTGTTCTCCCTGAGTATGCACCATTGTGACAGTTTGTCGTGCCGAGACACCACGTGATGATCGGGTGTGATAAGCTCTACGTTCACATACAACGGGTGCAAGAAAGTTTTGCACATGCGGAATACTCGGGTTGAACTTGACGAGCCTAGCATGTATAGACATGGCCTCGGAACACTGGAGACTGAAAGGTCGAATGTGAATCATATAGTAGATATGATCAACATAGAGATGTTCACCATTAAAAACTACTCCATCTCACGTGATGATCGGACATGGTTTAGTTGATTTGGATCACATAATCATTTAGATGACTCGAGGGATGTCTATCTAAGTGGGAGTTCTTAAGTAATATGATTAATTGAACTTAATTTATCATGAACGTAGTCCTGATAGTATTTGCATATCTATATTGTAGATCAATAGCTTGCGTATAGCTCCCATGTTTTATTCTTGATATGTTCATAGAGAAAACTATGTTGAAAGATGATAGTAGCGATGATGCGGACTGGGTCCATGATCTGAGGATTATCCTCATTGCTGCATAGAAGAATTGTGTCCTTGATGCACCGCTAGGTGACAGACCTATTGCGGGAGCAGATGCAGACGTTATGAACGTTTCACAAGCTCCATATGATGAATACTTGATAGTTTAGTGTGCCATGTTTTACGGCTTAGAACCGGGACTTCAAAAACATTTTGAACGACACGGAGCATATAAGATGTTCCAAGAGCTGAAATTGGTATTTTAGACTCATGCTCGAGTCAAGAGGTATGAGACCTCTGGCAAGTACTTTGCCTACAAGATGGAGGAGAATAGCTCAACCAGTGAGCATGTGCTCGGAATGTCTGAGTACTACAATCGCTTGAATCGAGTGGGAGTTAATCTTCTAGATAAGATAGTGATTGACAGAGTTCTCTAGTCACTATCACCAAGTTACTAGAACTTCGTGATGAAGTATAATATGCAAGGGATGACAAAAACGATTCCCGAGCTCTTCGCGATGCTAAAATTGGCGAAGGTAGAAATCAAGAAAGAGCATCAAGTGTTGATGGTTAACAAGACTACTAGTTTCAAGAAAAGGGGCAAAGGAAAAGAAAGGGAACTTCAAGAAAGAATGGCAAGCAAGTTGCCACTTCCGTGAAGAAACCCAAAGCTAGACCTAAGCCTGAAACTGAGTGCTTGTACTGCAAAGGGAATGGTCACTGGAAGCAGAACTATCCCAAATACTTGGCGGATAAGAAGGATGGCAAAGTGAACAAAGGTATATTAGATATACATGTTATTGATGTGTACTTTACTAGTGTTCATAGTAACCCGAGGGTATTTGATACCGGTTTAGTTGCTAAGATTAGTAACTCAAAACAGGAGTTGCAAAATGAACAACAACTAGTTAAGGGCGAGGTGACGATGTGTGTTGGAAGTGATTCCAAGGTTGATAAGATTACCATCGCACACTCCTCTACCTTCGAGATTAGTGTTGGACCAAAATAAATGTTATTTGGTGTTTGCGTTGAACATGATTATATGATTGGATCATGTTTATTGTGATATAGTTATTCATTTAAGTAAGAGAATAATTGTTGTTCTGTTTACATGAATAAAAAGTTCTATGGTCATACTGTTGGGGAACCTAGTAATTTCAAAAAAATTCCTACGCACACGCAAGATCATGGTGATGCATAGCAATGAGAGGGGAGAGTGGTGTCCACGTACCCTCGTAGACCGAAAGCGGAAGCGTTAGCACAACGCGGTTGATGTAGTCGTACGTCTTCACGATCCGACCGATCAAGTACCGAACGCACAGCACCTCCGAGTTCAACACACGTTCAGCCCGATGATGTCCCTCGAACTCCGATCTAGCCGAGTGTAGAGGAAGAGTTTCGTTAGCACGACGGCATGGTGACGATGTTGATGTTCTACCGACGCAGGGCTTCGCCTAAGCACCGCTACAGTATTATCGAGGTGGACTATGGTGGAGGGGGCACCGCACACGGCTAAAAGATCAAATAGATCAATTGTTGTGTCTCTGGGGTGCCCCCTGCCCCCGTATATAAAGGAGCAAGGGGGTGCGGCCGGCCAAGGGAGAGGGCGCGCCAGGAGGAGTCCTACTCCTACCGGGAGTAGGACTCCCCCCCCCCCTTTTCCTTGTTGGACTAGGAGAGAGAGGGGAAAGAGGTGGAGGAGAAGAAGGAAGGGGGCGCCGCCCCCCTCTCCTTGTCCTATTCGGACTAGGGGGAGGGGGCACGGCCCTTGCCCTGGCCGCCTCTTCTCTCTTCCACCAAGGCCCACTAAGGCCCATTAAGTCCCCGGGGGGTTCCGGTAACCTCCCGGTACTCCGGTAAAATCCCGATTTCACCGGAACACTTCCGATATCCAAACATAGGCTTCCAATAAATCAATATTCATGTCTCGACCATTTCGAGACTCCTCGTCATGTCCGTGATCACATCCGGGACTCCGAACAACATTCGGTACATCAAAACATATAAACTCATAATATAACTGTCATCGTAACGTTAAGCGTGCGAACCCTACGGGTTCGAGAACTATGTAGACATGACCGAGACACGTCTCCGGTCAATAACCAATAGCGGAACCTGGATGCTCATATTGGCTCCCACATATTCTATGAAGATCTTTATCGGTCTGACCGCATAACAACATACGTTGTTCCCTTTGTCATCGGTATGTTACTTGCCCGAGATTCGATCGTCGGTATCTCAATACCTAGTTCAATCTCGTTATCGGCAAGTCTCTTTACTCGTTCCATAATACATCATCCCGCAACTAACTCATTAGTTGCAATGCTTGCAAGGCTTAAGTGATGTGCATTACCGAGAGGGCCCAGAGATACCTCTCCGATAATCAGAGTGACAAATCCTAATCTCGAAATACGCCAACCCAACAAGTACCTTCGGAGACACCTGTAGAGAACCTTTATAATCACCCAGTTATGTTGTGACGTTTAGTAGCACACAAAGTGTTCCTCCAATAAACGGGAGTTGCATAATCTCACAGTCATAGGAACATGTATAAGTCATGAAGAAAGCAATAGCAACATACTTAAACGATCGTGTGCTAAGCTAACGGAATGGGTCATGCCAATCACATCATTCTCCTAATGATGTGATCCCGTTAATCAAATGACAACTCATGTCTATGGTTAGGAAACATAACCATCTTTGATCAACGAGCTAGTCAAGTAGAGGCATACTAGTGACACTCTGTTTGTCTATGTATTCACACATGTATTATGTTTCCGGTTAATACAATTCTAGCATGAATAATAAAAATTTATCATGATATAAGGAAATAAATAATAACTTTATTATTGCCTCTAGGGCATATTTCCTTCAGTCTCCCACTTGCACTAGAGTCAATAATCTAGATTACACTGTAATGATTCTAACACCCACGGAGCCTTGGTGCTGATCATGTTTTGCTCGTGGAAGAGGCTTAGTCAACGGGTCTGCAACATTCAGATCCGTATGTACCTTGCAAATTTCTATGTCTCCCACCTAGACTAAATCCCGGATGGAATTGAAGCGTCTCTTGATCTGCTTGGTTCTCTTGTGAAATCTGGATTACTTCGCCAAGGCAATTGCTCCAGTATTGTCACAAAAGATTTTCATTGGACCCGATGCACTAGGTATGACACCTAGATCGGATATGAACTCCTTCCTCCAGACTCCTTCATTTGCTGCTTCCGAAGCAGCTATGTACTCCGCTTCACATGTAGATCCCGCCACGATGCTTTGTTTAGAACTGCACCAACTGACAGCACCACCGTTCAATGTAAACACGTATCCGGTTTGTGATTTAGAATCGTCTGGATCAGTGTTAAAGCTTGCATCAACGTAACCATTTATGATGAGCTCTTTGTCACCTCCATAAACGAGGAACATATCCTTAGTCCTTTTCAGGTATTTCAGGATGTTCTTGACTGCTTTCCAGTGATCCACTCCTGGATTACTTTGGTACCTCCCTGCTAGACTTATAGCAAGGCACACGTCAGGTCTGGTACACAGCATTGCATACATGATAGAGCCTATGGCTGAAGCATAGGGAACATCTTTCATTTTCTCTCTATCTTCTGTAGTGGTCGGGCATTGAGTCTTACTCAACTTCACACCTTGTAACACAGGCAAGAACCCTTTCTTTGCTTGATCCATTTTGAACTTCAAAACTTTGTCAAGGTATGTGCTTTGTGAAAGTCCAATTAAGCTTCTTGATCTATCTCTATAGATCTTGATGCCCAATATGTAAGCAGCTTCACCGAGGTCTTTCATTGAAAAACTCTTATTCAAGTATCCCTTTATGCTATCCAGAAATTCTATATCATTTCCAATCAGTAATATGTCATCCACATATAATATCAGAAATGCTACAGAGCTCCCACTCACTTTCTTGTAAATACAGGCTTCTCCAAAAGTCTGTACAAAACCAAATGCTTTAATCACACTATCAAAGCGTTTATTCCAACTCCGAGAGGCTTGCACCAGTCCATAAATGGATCGCTGGAGCTTGCACACTTTGTTAGCTCCCTTTGGATCGACAAAACCTTCTGGTTGCATCATATACAACTCTTCTTCCAGAAATCCATTCAGGAATGCAGTTTTGACATCCATCTGCCAAATTTCATAATCATAAAATGCGGCAATCGCTAGCATGATTCGGACAGACTTAAGCATCGCTACGGGTGAGAAGGTCTCATCGTAGTCAATCTCTTGAACTTGTCGAAAACCTTTCGCAACAAGTCGAGCTTTGTAGACAGTAACATTACCATCAGCGTCAGTCTTCTTCTTGAAGATCCATTTATTCTCAATTGCTCGCCGATCATCGGGCAAGTCAACCAAAGTCCACACTTTGTTCTCATACATGGATACCATCTCAGATTTCATGGCCTCAAGCCATTTTGTGGAATCTGGGCTCACCATCGCTTCTTCATAGTTCGTAGGTTCATCATGTTCTAGTAACATGACTTCCAGAACAGGATTGTCGTACCACTCTGGTGCGGATCTTACTCTGGTTGATCTACGAGGTTCAGTAACAACTTGATCTGAAGTTCCATGATCATCATCATTAAATTCCTCACTAATTGGTGTAGGCGTCACAGGAACAAATTTCTGTGATGAGCTACTTTCCAATAAGGGAGCAGGTACAGTTACCTCATCAAGTTCTACTTTCGTAGCACTAACTTCTTTCGAGAGAAACTCCTTCTCTAGAAAGGATCCATTCTTAGCAACAAATGTCTTGCCTTCGGATCTATGATAGAAGGTGTACACAACAGTCTCCGTTGGGTATCCTATGAAGACACATTTCTCCGATTTGGGTTCGAGCTTATCAGGTTGAAGCTTTTTCACCTAAGCATCGCAGCCCCAAACTTTCAGAAACGACAACTTTGGTTTCTTGCCAAACCACAGTTCATAAGGCGTCGTCTCAACGGATTTCGATGGTACCCTATTTAACGTGAATGGGGCCGTCTCTAAAGCATAACCCAAAACGATAGCGGTAAATCAGTAAGAGACATCATAGATCGCACCATATCTAGTAAAGTACGATTACGACGTTCGGACACACCATTACGTTGTGGTGTTCCAGGTGGCATGAGTTGCGAAACAATTCCGCATTGTTTCAAATGTAGACCAAACTCGTAACTCAAATATTCTCCTCCGCGATCAGATCATAGAAACTTTATTTTCTTGTTACGATGATTTTCAACTTCACTCTGAAATTCTTTGAACTTTTCAAACGTTTCAGGCTTATGCTTCATTAAGTAGATATACCCATATCTGCTTAAATCATCTGTGAAGGTGAGAAAATAACGATATCTGCCACGAGCCTCAACATTCATCGGACCACATACATCTGTATGTATGATTTCCAACAAATCTGTTGCTCTCTGCATAGTTCCGGAGAATGGCGTTTTAGTCATCTTGCCCATGAGGCACGGTTCGCAAGTACCAAGTGATTCATAATCAAGTGGTTATAAAAGTCCATCAGTATGGAGTTTCTTCATGCGCTTTACACCGATATGACCTAAACGGAAGTGCCACAAATAAGTTGCACTATCATTATCAACTCTGCATCTTTTGGCTTCAACATTATGAATATGTGTATCACTACTATCGAGATTCATCAAAAATAGACCACTCTTCAAGGGTGCATGAACATAAAAGATATTACTCATATAAATAGAACAACCATTATTCTCTGATTTAAATGAATAACCGTCTCGCATCAAAGAAGATCCAGATATAATGTTCATGCTCAACGCTGGCACCAAATAACAATTATTTAGGTCTAATACTAATCCCGAAGGTAGATGTAGAGGTAGCGTGCCGAGCGCGATCACATCGACTTTGGAACCATTTCCCACATGCATCGTCACCTCGTCCTTGGCCAGTGTTCGCTTAATCCGTAGTCCCTGTTTCGAGTTGCAAATATTAGCAATAGGACGAGTATAAAATACCCAGGTGCTACCGCGAGCTCTAGTAAGGTACACATCAATAACAAGTATATCACATATACCTTTGATCACCTTACCATCCTTCTTATCCGCCAAATACTTGTAGTAGAAGCACTCAGTTTTAGGCTTAGGTCCAGACTTGGGTTTCTTCTTCTGAGCAGCAACTTGCTTGCTGTTCTTCTTGAAGTTCCCCTTCTTCTTCCCTTTGCCCTTTTTCTTGAAACTAGTGGTCTTATTGACCATCAACACTTGATGCTCCTTCTTGATTTCTACCTCCGCAGTCTTTAGCATTGCGAAGAGCTTGGGAATTGTCTTATCCATCCCTTGCATATTATAGTTCATCATGAAGCTCTTGTAGCTTGGTGGAAGTGATTGGAGAATTCCGTCAATGATGCTATCATCCGGAAGATTAACTCCCACTTGAATCAAGTGATTATTATACCCAGACATCTTGAGTATATGCTCACTGACAAAACTGTTCTCCTCCATCTTGCAGCTGTACAACATATTGGAGACTTCATATCTCTCAATCCGGGCATTTGCTTGAAACATTAACTTCAACTCCTGGAACATCTCATATGCTCCATGACGTTCAAAACTTCGTTGAAGTCCTGGTTCTAAGCCGTAAAGCATGGCACATTGAACTATCGAGTAGTCATCAACTTTGCTCATCCAGACGTTCTTAACGTCGTCAGTTGCATTAGCACCAGGCCTAGCACCCAGCGGTGCTTCCAGGACGTAATTCTTCTGTGCAGCAATGAGGATAATCCTCAAGTTACAGACCCAATCCGTGTAATTGTTACCATCATCTTTCAACTTTGCTTTCTCAAGGAACACATTAAAATTCAACGGAACAACAGCACGGGCCATCTATCTACAACCAACATAGACAAGCAAGATACTATCAGGTACTAAGTTCATGATAAATTTAAGTTCAATTAATCATATTACTTAAGAACTTCCACTTAGAAAGACATCCCTCTAAATCCTCTAAGTGATCACGTGATCCAAATCAACTAAATCATAACTGATCATCGCATGAAATGGAGTAGCTTTCAATGGTGAACATCACTATGTTGATCATATCTACTATATGATTCACGCTCGACCTTTCGGTCTCAGTGTTCCGAGGCCATATCTGCATATGCTAGGCTCGTCAAGTTTAACCCGAGTATTCTACGTGTGCAAAACTGGCTTGCACCCGTTGTAGATGGACGTAGAGCTTATCACACCCGATCATCACGTGGTGTCTCAGCACGAAGAACTTTCGCAACGGTGCATACTCAGGGAGAACACTATTATCTTGAAATTTAGTGAGAGATCGTCTTATAATGCTACCGTGAATCAAAGCAAGATAAGATGCATAAAAGATAAACATCACATGCAATCAATATAAGTGATATGATATGGCCATCATCATCTTGTGCATATGATCTCCATCTTCGAAGCACCGTCATGATCACCATCATCACCGGCGCGACACCTTGATCTCCATCGTAGCATCGTTGTCGTCTCGCCAATCTTATGCTTCTACGACTATCACTACCGCTTAGTGATAAAGTAAAGCATTACAGGGCGATTGCATTGCATACAATAAAGCAACAACCATATGGCTCCTGCCAGTTGCCGATAACTCGGTTACAAAACATGATCATCTCATACAATAAAATTTAGCATCATGTCTTGACCATATCACATCACAACATGCCCTGCAAAAACAAGTTAGACGTCCTCTACTTTGTTGTTGCAAGTTTTACGTGGCTGCTACGGGCTTTAGCAAGAACCGTTCTTACCTACGCATCAAAACCACAACGATAGTTTGTCAAGTTGATGTTGTTTTAACCTTCGCAAGGACCGGGCGTAGCCACACTCGGTTCAACTAAAGTTGGAGAAACTGACACCCGCCAGCCACCTGTGTGCAAAGCACGTCGGTAGAACCAGTCTCGCGTAATCGTACGCGTAATGTCGGTCCGTGCTGCTTCATCCAACAATACCGCCGAACCAAAGTATGACATGCTGGTAAGCAGTATGACTTATATCGCCCACAACTCACTTCTGTTCTACTCATGCATATGACATCTACGCATAAAACCAGGCTCGGATGCCACTGTTGGGGAACGTAGTAATTTCAAAAAAAATCCTACGCACACACAAGATCATGGTGATGCATAGCAACGAGAGGGGAGAGTGTTGTTCACGTACCCTCGTAGACCAAAAGCGGAAGCGTTAGCACAACGCAGTTGATGTAGTCGTACGTCTTCACGATCCGACCGATCAACTACCGAACGCATGGCACCTCCGAGTTCAGCACACGTTCAGCCCGATGACGTCCCTCGAACTCCGATCCAGCCGAGTGTTGAGGGAGAGTTTCATCAGCACGATGGCGTGGTGACGATGTTGATGTTCTACCAATGCAGGGCTTCGCCTAAGCACCACTACAGTATTATCGAGGTGGACTATGGTGGAGGGGGGCACCACACACGGCTAAAAGATCAAACAGATCAATTGTTGTGTCTCTGGGGTGCCCCCTGCCCCCGTATATAAAGGAGCAAGGAGGGTGCGGCCGGCCAAGGGAGAGGGCGCGCCAGGAGGAGTCCAAATCCTACCGGGAGTAGGACTCCCCCCCCCTTTTCCTTGTTGGACTAGGAACGAGAGGGGAAAGAGGTGGAGGAGAAGAAGGAAGGGGGCGCCGCCCCCCTCTCCTTGTCCTATTCGGACTAGAGGGGAGGGGGCACGACCTTTGCCCTGGCCGCCTCCTCTCTCTTCCACCAAGGCCCACTAAGGCCCATTAAGTCCCCGGGGGGTTCCCGTAACCTCCCGGTACTCCGGTAAAATCCCGATTTCACCCGGAACACTTCCGATATCCAAACATAGGCTTCCAATATATCAATCTTCATGCCTCGACCATTTCGAGACTCCCTGTCGTGTCCGTGATCACATCCGGGACTCCGAACAACCTTCGGTACATCAAAACATATAAACTCATAATATAACTGTCATCATAACGTTAAGCGTGCGGACCCTACGGGTTCGAGAACTATGTAGACATGACCGAGACACGTCTCCGGTCAATAACCAGTAGTGGAACCTGGATGCTCATATTGGCTCCCACATATTCTACGAAGACTAGAAGAACACCCGTGCGTTGCAATGGGGCCACATTAACTTTGAAAGTTCAATATCATTATGTTAATATTACATTTAATATTCTCATACATATTAAGTGACATTGACGACCTTTTTTACCATCAAATTCTCTCACACACACACACACCCTCTCCCTCCCTCTTCCTCACTCTCTCTCCCCCTCTCCCTTACTCGGGAGGTGGGACGAAAATAAACCCGGAACGGAGACTACCAACTGAGACATTAGGAGTAGAGATCATTTAGTTGATAAGAATAAATAGAAAACGGTGTTAAAAAGGAGAAACAGATTAGAATACATTGAAAAACCAAAAGGACGATGTAAAAGGGGATTCGCCCTGCCCCCCGGGCCTTGTCACCGAACCGGCTCAGCGTCCAGTCCCCGCGCGGTCGTCTTCTCGTGTTCCCCGAGCCGCGTCGCTATAGAGCCGGGCTCTCGCCCGAGCACCTCGCTGGCATCGAAGGGGAATGGATAAGGGTGACGCCCTTCCTTCCCTGCCCCCATGGCCTCACTCCTCCTTGACGCCCCCTCCCAAATCCACTTCTCCTCCTCGCTCGCTCGATCCCGTCGATCTAGACGAAGTCAGACGCCACGACCACCATGACCGACCCCGTCCACATGGCCACTGCCCTCCCTACGGGCCAGGAGCTTGTCGAGGAGCTCCGGACGCCTTCGCTACTTCGTCTGCGCCAACGAGATCAAGTCCAGCACCCCCGCATCGACGTCGTTGTCGTCTTCCTCAACCTTGGGCCACCGCGACATTGTTGTTCGATCCGCGCCGCCCCGAGCTCCCATGTCTTCCCCTAGGGCGCCATTGACACCGCCATGATCTCCTCTTGCCTTTCCTATGTTTCCCCTCTCATTTGCTCTCGTTAGGTATTTCGCCGTGGCCGAGAACCGCTGTCCTCCATGGCCATTGCAGGGGTAGCCACCGAGCTACTCGGATTGCCCCCGTGGCACATGCCCGCAACTATGCACGCCCATGCCCGAGCCTGCCGCTCTTCTTCCGCGCCCGTGGGGCCACTCCCTCTCCATACCCACGCCCGTGCTACACCGCGTCAGTCGCACCCGCCGCTGCCTTCGCGCTCGCCGCAGCCACTGTGCCCCGCACAACACACAACCTGACCGCGCGCCACACTCTTGCTGGTTGCGCTCACCCCGTCTGCTGCCGCATATCCCTTCGCTCGCCCCGCTGTCGCGCCCCTGCCTCGCGCCGCCTCCAGTCGTGGCCATCTTCTGCCGGCCACCCCCTCAGCCACGCCGGCCGCATCTCTTCCCTCCACCGTCGGTCACTCGCCTCGCCTGCTGCGTGTTGCTTCCTGCTGCTATGCGCTGCTCTACCGCTGGTACGCTGCTGCGCCATGCCCTCGACACCACCGTGGACAAATGTGACGGAGGGATTGTTAATGGAGTGCGAGAAGGAGGTAGCGGAGAAGGTGTGGACAGGCAGGCGGTCTGGGGCGGTGTCACCTGGCTGTGGTGGAGGTGTTTATGCGAGAAGGAGCCGGAGTGGAAGGAGAGGTCACAATTGGAAAGAATCACAAAAAAAATCATAACCCGGAGATCTCAGTTCAAAAAAATGCTAATATCGATGGAGGGGTGATTTCCTTCAATAGGTGGAAAACATAGGAAATATTGGTTGTTATCAAGGAAAGGTAAAAAATTAGGAAAGTTAGGATTTTTGAACTGATTTCTATGCAAATGGGGTTTTATTGTTTGGTAACATGATATCAGTACCTGCCCGTTTGTGACGTGTCTGATTAGGAAAGTTTGCAAATGTTAAGAAACTATTTATTGGGAGGAAAGTTGTGACATGTCTGTTATTTGTTTCCTAAAACAAATTTCACTAATAAGAGAAATCGATTGATTTAGATTAAACTATATTATTTGTTTCCTAAAAATCTTATTTGTTTCCTAAGACATATTGAACCAATAAAAGGAATCGATTGATTTGCATAATTTAAGAAAGTTAGATTAAAATGTATTATTTGTTTCCTAAAAATCTGTTATTTGTTTCCTAAGACAAATTGAACCAATAAAAGGAATTGATTGATATGCAGAATTTAAGGAAGTTCGATTAAAATTTATTATTTGTTTCCTGAAATTCTGTTATTTGTTTCCTAAGACAAATTGAACCAATAAAAGAAATCAATTGATTTGCATAATTTAAGGAAGTTAGATTAAAATGTATTATTTTTTCTGGAAAATCTGTTATTTGTTTCCTAAGACAAATTGGACCAATAAAAGGAATCGATTGATTTGCATAATTTAAGGAAGTTAGATCCGTGATTTGTTATACGTTAGGAAAGTCCTGGTTGTAATAAAGAGTGGAGAGAAAAATAAACCGATGGACCAGGGTGGGAGGGGGTGGTGGGAGGAGAGACGAAAAAAACCAGTGAAAATAAACCGCGGACCAGGGTGGGAGGGGGTGGTGGGAGGAGAGACGAAAAAAGCAGCGAAAATAAACCGCGCAGACGATTCACCAACTCATCCATTAGGAGTAGAGATTTGTTTCCTAAAACAAATTTCACTAATAAGAGAAATCGATTGATTTAGATAAGTTAGGAAAGTTAGATTAAAATGTATTGTTTGTTTCCTGAAAATCTGTTATTTGTTTCCTAAGACAAATTCAACCAATAAAAGAAATCGATTGATTTGCATAATTTAAGGAAGTTAGATTAAAATGTATTATTTGTTTCTTGAAAATCTGTTATTTGTTTCCTAAGACAAATTGAACCAATAAAAGGAATCGATTGATTTGCATAATTTAAGGAAGTCAGATCCGTGATTTGTTATGCGTTTGGAAAGTCCTGGTTGTAATAAAGAGTGGAGAGAAAAATAAACCGATGGACCAGGGTGGGAGGGGGTGGTGGGAGGAGAGACGAAAAAAACCAGTGAAAATAAACCGCGGACCAGGGTGGGAGGGGGTGGTGGGAGGAGAGACGAAAAAAGCAGCGAAAATAAACCGCGCAGACGATTCACCAACTCATCCATTAGGAGTAGAGATTTGTTTCCTAAAACAAATTTCACTAATAAGAGAAATCGATTGATTTAGATAAGTTAGGAAAGTTAGATTAAAATGTATTGTTTGTTTCCTGAAAATCTGTTATTTGTTTCCTAAGACAAATTCAACCAATAAAAGAAATCGATTGATTTGCATAATTTAAGGAAGTTAGATTAAAATGTATTATTTGTTTCTTGAAAATCTGTTATTTGTTTCCTAAGACAAATTGAACCAATAAAAGGAATCGATTGATTTGCATAATTTAAGGAAGTCAGATCCGTGATTTGTTATGCGTTTGGAAAGTCCTGGTTGTAATAAAGAGTGGAGAGAAAAATAAACCGATGGACCAGGGTGGGAGGGGGTGGTGGGAGGAGAGACGAAAAACCAGCGAAAATAAACCGCGGACCAGGGTGGGAGGGGGTGGTGGGAGGAGAGACGAAAATAAACTAGCGAAAATAAACCGCGCAGACGATTCACCAACTCATCCATTAGGAGTAGAGATTATTTGTTTCCTGAAAATCTGTTATTTGTTTGCTAAGACAAATTGAACCAATAAAAGGAATCGATTGATTTGCATAATTTAAGGAAGTTAGATTAAAATGTATTGTTTGTTTCCTGAAAATCTGTTATTTGTTTCCTAAGACAAATTGAACCAATAAAAGGAATCGATTGATTTGCATAATTTAAGGAAGTTAGATCCGTCATTTGTTATACGTTAGGAAAGTCCTGGTTGTAATAAAGAGTGGAGAGAAAAATAAACCGATGGACCAGAGTGGGAGGGGTGGTGGGAGGAGAGACGAAAAAACCCAGTGAAAATAAACCGCAGACCAGGGTGGGAGGGGGTGGTGGGAGGAGAGACGAAAAAAATTAGTGAAAATAAACCGCGCAGACGATTCACCAACTCGTCCATTAGAAGTAGAGATCTTTATCGGTCTGACCGCATAACAACATAGGTTGTTCCATTTGTCATCGGTATGTTACTTGTCCGACATTCGATCGTCGGTATCTCAATACCTAGTTCAATCTCGTTATCGGCAAGTCTCTTTACTCGTTCCGTAATACATCATCCCGCAACTAGCTCATTAGTTGCAATGCTTGCAAGGCTTAAGTGATGTGCATTACCGAGAGGGCCCAGAGATACCTCTCCGACAATCGGAGTGAAAAATCCTAATCTCAAAATACGCCAACCCAACAAGTACCTTTGGAGACACCTGTAGAGAACCTTTATAATCACCCAGTTACATTGTGACGTTTGGTAGCACACAAAGTGTTCCTCCAGCAAACAGGAGTTGCGTAATCTCACAGGCATAGGAACATGTATAAGTCATGAAGAAAGCAATAGCAGCATACTTAAACGATCGTGTGCTAAGCTAACGGAATGGGTCATGTCAATCACATCATTCTCCTAATGATGTGATCCCGTTAATCAAATGACAACTCATGTCTATGGTTAGGAAACATAACCATCTTTGATCAACGAGCTAGTCAAGTAGAGGCATACTAGTGACACTCTGTTTGTCTATGTATTCACACATGTATTATGTTTCCAGTTAATAAAATTCTAGCATGAATAATAAACATTTATCATGATATAAGGAAATAAATAATAACTTTATTATTGCCTCTAGGGCATATTTCCTTCACATACACCCAATGTAAATGGTTTATTGAATCTCGATCGTAGTGATACACATATTCATAATATTGATGCCAAAAGATGCAAAGTTGATAACGATAGTGCAACATATTTGTGGCACTGCCGTTTAGGTCATATTGGTGTAAAGTGCATGAAGAAACTCCATACGGACGGATTTTTGGAATCACTTGATTATGAATCATTTGATACTTGCGAACCATGCCTCTTGGGTAAGATGACTAAAACTCCGTTCTCCAAAACAATGGAGCGAGCCACTGACTTATTGGAAATAATACATACCGATGTATGCGGTCCGATGAGTGTTGAGGCTCATGGCGGGTATCGTTATTTTCTGACCTTCACAGATAATTTGAGCAGATATCGGTATATCTACTTGATGAAACACAAGTCTGAAACATTTGAAAAGTTCAAAGAATTTCAGAGTGAAGTGGAGAATCATCGTAACAAGAATATAAAGTTTCTATGATCTGACCGCGGAGGCGAATATTTGAGTTATGAGTTTGGCCTTCATTTAAAACAATGTGGAATAGTTTCACAACTCACGCCACCTGGAACACCACAGCGTAATGGTGTGTCCGAACATCGTAACCAAACTTTATTAGATATGGTGCGATCTATGGTGTCTCTTACCGATTTACCACTATCATTTTGGGGTTATGGATTAGAGATAGCTGCATTCATGTTAAATAGGGCACTGTCTAAATCCATTGAGTCGACACCGTATGAACTGTGGTTTGGCAAGAAATCTAAGTTGTCGTTTCTTAAAGTTTGGTGTTGCGATGCTTATGTGAAAGGGCTTCAGCCTGGTAAGCTCGAACCCAAATTGGAGAAGTGTGTCTTCATAGGATACCCAAAAGAAACTGTTGGGTACACCTTCTATCACAGATCCGAAGGCAAGATCTTTGTTGCTAAGAATGGATCCTTTCTAGAGAAGTAGTTTCTCACAAAAGAAGTGAGTGGGAGGAAAGTAGAACTTGATGAGGTAATTGTGCCTTCTCTCGAATTGGATAGTAGCTCATTATAGAAAACTGCTCCCGTGATGCCTACACTAACTAGAGAGGAAGCTAATGATAATGATCATGAAACTTCAGATCAAGTTACTACCAAACCTCGTAGGTCAACCAGAGCACGATCTGCACCAGAGTGGATGACATATTGTTGATCAGAAATGATACTAAATTTCTGGATAGCATAAAAGGATACTTGAATAAGAATTTTTTTCAATGAAAGACCTCGGTGAAGCTACTTATATATTGGGCATCAAGATCTATAGGGATAGATCGAGACGCTTAATAGGACTTTCACAAGGCACATACCTTGACAAGATTTTGAAGAAGTTCAAAATGGATCAGTCAAAGAAAGGATTCTTGCCTGTGTTGCAAGGTGTGAAGTTGAGTAAGACTCAAAGCCCGACCACGGCAGAAGATAGAGAGAGAATGAAAGTCATTCCCTATGCCTCAGCCATAGGTTCTATAAAGTATGCCATGTTGTGTACCAGACCTATTGTATACCTTGCCATGAGTTTGGCAAGGGAGTACAATAGTGCCCTAGGAGTAGATCACTAGACAGCGGTCAAAATTATCCTTAGATAACTAAGGAAATATTTCTCAGTTATGGAGGTGATAAAGAGTTCGTCGTAAAGAGTTACGTCGATGCAAGCTTTGACACCGATCTGGATAACTCTGAGTCTCGATCTGGATACATATTGAAAGTGGGAGCATTTAGCTAGAGTAGCTCCGTGCAGAGCATTGTAGACATAGCAATTTGCAAAATACATACGGATCTGAATGTGGCAGACCCGTTGACTAAACCTCTATCACAAGCAAAACATGATCAAACCTTAGTACTCTTTGGGTGTTAATCACATGGCGATGTGAACTAGATTAGTGACTCTAGTAAACCCTTTGGGTGTTGGTCACATGGCGATGTGAACTATGGGTGTTAATCACATGGTGACGTGAACTATTGGTGTTAAATCACATGGCGATGTGAACTAGATTATTGACTCTAGTGCAAGTGGGAGACTGAAGGAAATATGCCCAAGAGGCAATAATAAAGTTTTTATATTATATTTCCTTATATCATGATAAATGTTTATTATTCGTGCTAGAATTGTATTAACCGGAAACTTGATACATGTGTGGATACATAGACAAAACACCGTGTCCCTAGTAAGCCTCTACTAGAATAGCTCGTTAATCAAAGATGGTTAAGTTTCCTAACTGTCGAGGTTTTGTCACGGCAGATGTCCTTGTGAAAGGACTTAGTCGTGGAGCCATCGCAATGGGTTAGCTTGAAGGGGTTAAAGCGGACAAGGGACGCAAGGAATTATACTGGCTTGGCCCCTTACGGTGAAGGTAAAAGCCTGTTGGGGAACGTAGCAGAACTTTAAAATTTTCTACGCATCACCAAGATCAATCTATGGAGTCATCTAGCAACGAGGGAGAGAGGAGTGCATCTACATACCCTTGTAGATCGCGCGCGGAAGCGTTCAAGAGAACGGGGTTGATGGAGTCGTACTCGTCGTGATCCAAATCACCGATGACCAAGTGCCGAACGGACAGCACCTCCGCGTTCAACACACGTACGGTTGGGAAGACGTCTCCTCCTTCTTGATCTATCAAGGGGGAAGGAGAGGTTGATGAAGATCCAGCAGCACGACGGCGTGGTGGTGGATGCAGCAGGATCCCGGCAGGGCTTCGCCAAGCGCAAGCGGGGAGGAGAGGTGTAACGGAGGGAGAGGGAGGCGCCAAGAGCAAGGGTGTGCGGCTGCCCTCCCTCCCCCCTCTTTATATAGGGGCCTTGGGGGGCGCCGGCCCTAGGAGATGGATCTCCAAGGGGGCGGCGGCCAAGGGGTGGCTTCCCCCCCAAGCCAAGTGGGGGAGCCCCACCCCTAGGGTTTCCCAACCCTAGGCGCAGGGGAGGCCCAAGGGGGGGGCACACCAGCCCACCAAGGGCTGGTTCCCCTCCCACTTTAGCCCATGGGGCCCTCCGAGATAGGTGGCCCCACCCGGTGGACCCCCGGGACCCTTCCGGTGGTCCCGGTACAATACCGGCGACCCCTGAAACCTTCCCGATGGCCGAAATTGGAATTCCTATATATAAATCTTTACCTCCGGACCATTCTGGAACTCCTCATGAAGTCCGGGATCTCATCCGGGACTCCGAACAACTTTCGGGTTACTGCATACTAATATCTCTACAACCCTAGCGTTACCGAACCTTAAGTGTGTAGACCCTACGGGTTCAGGAGACATGCAGACATGACCGAGACGCCTCTCCGGTCAATAACCAACAGCGGGATCTGGATACCCATGTTGGCTCCCACATGCTCCATGATGATCTCATCGGATGAACCACGATGTCGAGGATTCAATCAATCCGTATACAATTCCCTATGTCAATCGGTACGTTACTTGCCCGAGACTCGATCGTCGGTATCCCAATACCTCGTTCAATCTCGTTACCGGCAAGTCACTTTACTCGTACCGTAATGCATGATCCCGTGATCAACCACTTGGTCACATTGATCTCATTATGATGATGCATTACCGAGTGGGCCCAGAGATACCTCTCCGTCATACGGAGTGACAAATCCCAGTCTCGATTCGTGCCAACCCAACAGATACTTTCGGAGATACCTGTAGTGTACCTTTATAGTCACCCAGTTACGTTGTGACGTTTGGCACACCCAAAGCACTCCTATGGTATCCGGGAGTTGCACAATCTCATGGTCTAAGGAAATGATACTTGACATTCGGAAAAGCTACAACAAACGAACTACACGTACTTTAAGCTATGCTTAGGATTGGATCTTGTCCATCACATCATTCTCCTAATGATGTGATCCCGTTATCAATGACATCCAATGTCCATAGTCAGGAAACCATGACTATCTTTTGATCAACGAGCTAGTCAACTAGAGGCTCACTAGGGACGTGTTGTGGTCTATGTATTCACACATGTATTACGATTTCCGGATAACACAATTATAGCATGAACAATAGACAATTATCATGAACAAAGAAATATAATAATAACCATTTTATTATTGCCTATAGGGCATATTTCCAACAGTCTCCCACTTGCACTAGAGTCAATATTCTAGTTACATTGTGATTAATCGAACACCCATGCAGTTCTAGTGTTGATCATGTTTTGCTCTAGGGAGAGGTTTAGTCAACGGATCTGCCACATTCAGGTCCGTATGTACTTTACAAATCTCTATGTCTCCATTTTGAACACTTTCACGAATGGAGTTGAAGCGACGCTTGATATGCCTGGTCTTCCTATGAAACCTGGGCTCCTTGGCAAGGGCAATAGCTCCAGTGTTGTCACAGAAGAGAGTCATCGGGCCCGACGCATTGGGTATGACTCCTAGGTCGGTAATGAACTCCTTCACCCAGACTGCTTCTTGTGCTTCCTCCGAGGCTGCCATGTACTCCGCTTCAGATGTAGATCCCGCCACAACGCTCTGCTTGCAACTGCACCAGCTTACTGCCCCACCATTCAAAATATACACGTATCCGGTTTGTGACTTAGAGTCATCCAGATCTGTGTCGAAGCTAGCATCGACGTAACCCTTTACGACGAGCTCTTCGTCACCTCCATAAACGAGAAACATATCCTTAGTCCTTTTCAGGTACTTCAGGATATTCTTGACCGCCGTCCAGTGTTCCATGCCAGGATTACTTTGGTACCTTCCTACCAAACTTACGGCAAGGTTTACATCAGGTCTGGTACACAGCATAACATACATGATAGACCCTATGGCCGAGGCATAGGGGACGACACTCATCTTTTCTCTATCTTCTGCCGTGGTCGGGCATTGAGCCGTGCTCAATCTCGTACCTTGCAATACAGGCAAGAACCCCTTCTTTGACTGATCCATTTTGAACTTCTTCAATATCTTGTCAAGGTACGTACTCTGTGAAAGACCAATGAGGCGTCTCGATCTATCTCTATAGATCTTTATGCCTAATATATAAGCAGCTTCTCCAAGGTCCTTCATTGAAAAACACTTGTTCAAGTAGGCCTTTATGCTTTCCAAGAATTCTATATCATTTCCCATCAACAGTATGTCATCCACATACAATATGAGAAATGCTACAGAGCTCCCACTCACTTTCTTGTAAATGCAGGCTTCTCCATAAGTCTACGTAAACCCAAACGCTTTGATCATCTCATCAAAACAAATGTTCCAACTCCGAGATGCTTGCACCAGCCCCTAAATCGAGCGTTGGAGCTTGCACACCTTGTCAGCATTCTTAGGATCGACAAAACCTTCCGGCTGCATCATATACAATTCTTCCTTAAGGAAACCATTAAGGAATGCCGTTTTGACGTCCATTTGCCATATCTCATAATCATAGAATGCGGCAATTGCTAACATGATTCGGACGGACTTCAGCTTCGCTACGGGTGAGAAAGTCTCATCGTAGTCAACCCCTTGAACTTGTCGGTAACCCTTAGTGACAAGCCGAGCTTTATAGTTGGTCACATTACCATCCGCGTCTGTCTTCTTCTTAAAGATCCATTTATTTTCTATGGCTCGCCGATCATCGGGCAAGTCAATCAAAGTCCATACTTCGTGATGGATCCTATCTCGGATTTCATGGCTTCCAGCCATTTGTCGGAATCCGGGCCCGCCATCGCTTCTTCATAGTTCGAAGGTTCACCATTGTCTAACAACATGATTTCCAAGACAGGGGTGGCCGTACCACTCTGGTGCGGAACGTGTCCTCGTGGACCTACGAAGTTCAGTACCAACTTGATCTGAAGTTTCATAATCATCATCATCAACTTCCTCTCTAGTTGGTGCAAGCACCTCAGGAACATTTTCTTGAGCTGCGCCACTTACCGGTTCAAGAGGTAATACTTCATCAAGTTCTACTTTCCTCCCACTTATTTCTTTCGAGAGAAACTCTTTCTCTAGAAAGGACCCATTCTTGGCAACAAAGATCTTGCCTTCGGATATGAGGTAGAAGGTATACCCAATAGTTTCTTTAGGGTATCCTATGAAGACGCACTTTTCCGATTTGGGTTCGAGCTTTTCAGGTTGAAGTTTCTTGACATAAGCATCGCATCCCCAAACTTTTAGAAACGAAAGCTTAGGTTTCTTCCCAAACCATAATTCATACGGTGTCGTCTCAACGGATTTCGACGGAGCCCTAGTTAAAGTGAATGCGGCAGTCTCTAAAGCATAGCCCCAAAATGACAGCGGTAAATCAGTAAGAGACATCATAGATCGCACCATATCTAATAGAGTGCGATTGCGACGTTCGGACACACCATTACGCTGAGGTGTTCCAGGCGGCGTGAGTTGTGAAACTATTCCACATTTTCTTAAGTGTGTGCCAAATTCGTGACTCAAGTATTCTCCCCCACGATCTGATCGCAAGAACTTGATTTTCCTGTCATGTTGATTCTCAACCTCACTCTGAAATTCCTTGAACTTTTCAAAGGTCTCAGACTTGTGTTTCATTAAGTAGACATACCCATATCTACTCAAGTCATAAGTGAGGGTGAGAACATAACGATAGCCACCGCGAGCCTCAACACTCATTGGACCGCACACATCAGTATGTATGATTTCCAATAAGTTGGTTGCTCGCTCCATTGTTCCTGAGAACGGAGTCTTGGTCATTTTACCCATGAGGCATGGTTCGCACGTGTCAAATGATTCGTAATCAAGAGACTCTAAAAGTCCATCTGCATGGAGCTTCTTCATGCGTTTGACACCTATGTGACCAAGGCGGCAGTGCCACAAGTATGTGAGACTATCATTATCAACCTTACATCTTTTGGTATTCACACTATGAATATGTGTAACATTACGCTCGAGATTCATTAAGAATAAACCATTCACCAACGGAGCATGACTGTCGGTGTCAAAACCGGCGGATCTCGGGTAGTGGGTCCCAAACTGTACGTCTAGGCCGGATGGTAACAGGAGGCAGGGAACACGATGTTTTACCCAGGTTCGGGCCCTCTTGATGGAGGTAAAACCCTATGTCCTGCTTGATTAATATTGATGATATGGGTAGTACAAGAGTAGATCTAACACGAGATCAAGGCGGCTAAACCCTAGAAGCTAGCCTATGGTATGATTGTTGTATATATTGTATATCTATCGACTAGCCTGGCCTCGGTTTATATAATGCACCGGAGGCCTAGGATAACAAGAGTCCTAGCCGAATACGCCGGTGGGGAGAAGTCCTTGTCTCGATCGCCAAGTCTTGTGGAATCTTCCTTGTATGCGGTAGCCGTCCGAACTGGCCCATGAGTATACGGCCACGGGGGTCCTCGGCCCAATCTAATAGATCGGGAGACGACGTGGTGAGTACCCCCTAGTCCAGGACACCGTCAGTAGCCCTCTGAACCGGTCTTCAAGTTAGGGACGCTCCTCGATTCTTCCGAACTATTCTTCATCTTCGGTTGCCGGTCTTGAAAACTGGTTCAACAAATCTTCTTTATCTTCCATCTTGAGGATCGCCAAAATGCATTCGACGAGTTTACACGTCGGGTATCCGAGGAGCCCCTTTAAGTTTCCGGCCTTTATCAATGCCTTGTTTATTTTTATGCCACACCTCGGGTTTGAAGTTGTTCCCGGGAGGCAGGGTCCTCTTGCGTCCGAGCTCCAACGCCGGACTGCATTCGAGGTATCTTTTGCAGCCGAGCACCAACGCCGGACCGCTTCCCAGCTCTAGCGACGGAATGTATCCGAGCTCCAATGCCGGACTATGTATCCGAGCTCCAACGCCGGACTGTATATCCGAGCTCCAACGCCAAAATATAGCCGAGCTCCAACGCCGGACTGTGTCCAGGCTCCAATGCCGGACTATATCCGAGGTTTCATATCACCTTGGTTCAAAAAAGTTGAAGGAGTTTAGCCGAGCTTAATGCCGGAAATGCCCTCTATGGAGCCAGCCACTAGCACCCGAGCTTTATGCCGGACTGCTTCCGAGGTGGTGCACCACCCCGACTATGGGCCGATTTTTTGTCAATATTTTTTATTGGTGCAATTTATTCTCTGCCGAGATATATAGCCAGTAGCCCTCAAGGTGTGTATCGGTCTAAAACCCGAGATGCACATGAAGGATGACATAAGACCGCTGATCCCAGTAGCCGCTGAGACTCAGGTTGATTTGAAAAATCGGCCTGAGGATCAAGTCCTAGCTCGGCAGAATACTTCGGGACACAAAAGCGGCGTGTTCAGTCCTCAAGACTCAGGTTGGGTGCGGCCGACCAACCCGAGGATCAAAATCTCCTCGGAAACTATATTGCACATAAAATTTTCTGCATTGGACAAGCAATGCAGTAGCCCCCGAGACACTGGTCGGGTGGCAACACCAGATCAGGGGATCGATGTGCCCCTTTAATATTTGTAAATAATAAGCCTGAAGCCCAGTAGCCCCGAGCCTTAATGCGGGCACGGGTGGCCGAATTAAGGATCAATATCCATAGTAAAATCACAAATTATGTGTAATGACTCTATGTATCCAAGTACTTTACGTCATTAATGCTCGGATCCGCATTGTACAAAACTTTGTTGACCGACCATCGTCTTCCACATCCTTGGCCAGTAGCCGAGGAGTGTTTGTCCTACTTTATAAAGCCTTTATGAGGGCAAAGATTTACGACAAACAAGGCAATCTGGCCACACGGTTTTATAAACAAAGGTACGCAGAGAGATATGTTATATTACTGTTTAACAGAAGAAATGTATTCCAAAGAAAATAGTCCCTCTATCGGTTCCTTTCTTTGGGTTGTCATGCTAAGCATGATCATGAAACCTCAGCTCGAATGTAAGAGAAAAATATCGAGGATTTAGTTTGGGAGGCCAGTTAATAGCCCCCGGTAGTGTTCGGCGACAGTCGAGGTCAAGCCGTAAACACTTCGGCCAATGTTATGAATGGCCCGTCATAGTCATCGGATCGCTGACCAGTTTACGCTTATTGTGACAGTCAGTTTTTGGCTTTCTCCACTAAGGTGCTTAACCATGTGAGCTGGAAGCACAATCGCAATGGTTCTCCCTTTGCACACCTAGCCGAACAAAACGGAACGTAGGAAGCAAGTGCAGGAGCCGGACAACCCAACTATTGACCGAAGACACAATTCGAAACCGATGCATATATAGCAATATCTGAGAATGTTTTTGCCGAATCCCTAAAGGTGTCCGGCGTTGCACTGTGAGACTAATGCTGGAAAAGCACAAATAGTTTAAAAGTGCCAAAAAGCTTGGAAAACCAAGAAACGTCAGTAAAAAAATGACATCCGAACAAGATCAAGTGTTCGGTGCCAATCCGAAAATTGGTCTTAGAAAAAAGAAGTGCTTCTGTCGTCCTTTAACATGACACATCCTATCTCAAGACTTCGAGCGGGTCAGCCTACGGCTTCAACCTCCTATCCCGAGGGCGGAGTACTTCTCATTAGGCCAGTTTAGCAAACTAAACTCTAGCGGCTTTAAGAGAGAAATTAGGCTCCCCGGCTAGTGACCGCACACTCGCGTCGAAAAAAGGAGTGATAAATAATAATAATAATAATAATAATAATAATAATAATAATAATAATAATAATAGAACTTTGCAATGACTGAGAAGAAGAACTCTTATTATAAAACGGCTCAAATAAACTTAAGAGCCCCCAAGTGACTTGGGTAGAAGAATGATTGCATGTACCGAAGTACTTATATCATATCTATGTTCAACCGAACTTTAAACGCGTCTTAACCGACTGTCGGCTTCTCCCTCTTCGGTTAAGGACCGAAAAGTGTTATGTACTCCATCGGTTGAGAATATCGACGGTGTTTCCAATAACCAGGAAATCAAGCCATAAGGCTATAACAGACAAAGCGCGCTTAGGGAACTTATGCTATATTATTGCGAAGAGTAAGAAGCGTCTTCGAAGAAAATAGTACCCCCACCGATACCTTTCTTCGGTGCTCATTGTTATTATGAGACTTGTGCAATAGATTTTTTGTACTCATGAGTTCCGTTGTGTGCCGACCATCATTGAATAACTATAAGAGCGCTAGCTTTCGGCTTCACCCAGTCTGAGGTCCGGCTCGGGTGACCCGATCGTGACAATCGCAGAGGTGCTCCCTTTACTCCCTAGCCGAACAATCGGGAACGTAGGGGTAAACACAGGAGCGAGGCAACCCAGCTTGCAAATCACTTAAGTCAATGTGGTGCATATTATGGCGTAATACACGAACAAGGAACGAAGCCGTACAAGTATAATCATATGCAACAGGAAAAGCTTCATAAAGGAAGCCCCCAAGTAAACGGGGTATTTGAATTTGTGCGTCACAAACAAAGTTTGGACAAGGAAATTTTTTTAGAAGCAACTTTTTTCCAAAAAAGTATAATGCTTGGTCGAACCGAATGCAAGTTAGAAATTAAAGCTTTGAGCATGAAAGCGACTTAGCTGGTTAATGTGTTCGGTATTGATGACGCGGTCCAAGCTTGATGTGGGGCAAGGTTCCATCCCTCAAGCCAGTCCCGAGGTGGCGGAGCGGAGAGCTTGACACGCCGAAGTGGTGACATAGCACGATCAATGCAGACGCCAAAGTCCCCGGATCATTTTCCTGTGCACAAAAAATAGTGCAAACCGGAGATAATAATAATAATGATAATTAAAAAATCATTGCATAATAAATAATTTATGCAAAGTGAGTAATAAAAGAAATATGGCCTGGCGCCGAAGTCAAGTCGATGCAGGGCATCGGCGAGATGCGGTAAAGGCATGGCAAAGCCTGAATTCGCAGGTCGGTCCGAGCTCCGAGTGCGGCATTCGCCGGACTATGTACGGAAACTGACCGAATCACCATGCGACTGTCGTTAATGCAGCCACCATTTGATAGACCTGTGTATATATGACGGACAAATCAGAGTAATAATTCCTTGGGAAAAATGAACCCAAACAAGCAAAAAATACTGGGATTAATAGCACCTGGTTTATTTGTTATAGCAATCCAAAGGAAGGTGATTCCTAAAATTGGGACCCGCTCCGCACACCCATTGCCTGATGGGCGATAAAACGATGGCATGGCAATGCTGGTAAAGGTTGACTCGCCGAGGCAAAGCCCTCGGCCCAGCTAACGTGACGGAGCTGGTCTGCTAGTGACGCCGAAGTGTCCAGAGTAGGTTGATGAAGAGATGGCGAAGCCCCCGGTCCAGCTGAGATGTCGAAGCCTCGATGTCAGCCGATGAGTCGAAGTAGGTCGGCGTGATGGACACCAGCTTGAAGAAACAATAGTGCGGCCCTGTCGATGCAGGTCGTGATGTGGTCGATGCCGGCTTGATGAAGCGACCGTGCGGCGATGTCGGTATGCCCGCTCCGTGTAATCCGTGGGGCGGTGATGTTGGTGATGATTTATCCTTCGCAATGCCAGGCTCTTGTTCGGCTTGCCGAGATGATGATCCGAAGAAGTTGAGCTCGGCTCAACAAAGTGACACCGTGTCTAGCGCAGGTCGGCAGCCGTGGAGTAATATTGCCGGACTGGTTTGACACCAGCATGATGTTGAAGATCACGTTCAAAAGATCTTACAGTTAGTGAGATGTGTTCGGGAACAAAACACAATACCCCATACAAAACTTCCTTCAAAAGGGATGTCCGAAATCCTGTTCATAAAAAAGATGAACTCGGGTCGGATTCGTTTTCGCGCAGAAAACAGATCCGAAAAGTGATGCACTAATCGGAAGGTTCCCAGAGTTTGGACGGTCGGATCGAGCCGAAATTTTGAGAGGTGGTAGATATAGGAATTCTGCAGCCGATCAACGGTTGGATCTTCCAAAGAACGTCCGAGCTAGAAGCTGGAAACCACGCCCTAAACTCATCCAAATTCCCGTCCAGATTTGACAGGGCTCCGGTATATCGTGGATTGCCAGAGATTCCTCCATCGGAACTCGACGAAATTTTCCAGGGTTGTTGTAGACTCAATTCCGCACAATTCCACCAAAGCGATCGTCAAAGCGATACTCGAGGAGGTGGTGGTGGAAGATACGAGTTCGCTGTCCAGAAAAACAGCATGGTCGCTTGAGGGCAATGTTGACGTTGAGCCCCCGAGCTCCATAGATGATTCATCTGTGATCTTGATAGAGATCGGAGTTGATGTTTGATGAAGGCCCTCGTCCGGACATGGTGATCCGAACACGGGGCGCAATTCTTGGTCGAACCAAGGTGACCAGTCGAGCTGGTGATGAAGATGCCGAAGTCACAATTGATCTGCAGGCGAGCCATCGATCCTTTTGTCGATCACACAGCGGAACTCTCAATGAAACCAACAATGTCGGTGTCAAAACCAGCGGATCTCGGGTAGTGGGTCCCGAACTGTGTGTCTAGGCCGGATGGTAACAGGAGGCAGGAAACACGATGTTTTACCCAGGTTCGGGCCCTCTTGATGGAGGTAAAACCCTACGTCCTGCTTGATTAATATTGATGATATGGGTAGTACAAGAGTAGATCTACCACGAGATCAAGGAGGCTAAACCCTAGAAGCTAGCCTATGGTATGATTGTTGTATATATTGTATATCTATCGACTAGCCTGGCCTCGGTTTATATAATGCACCGGAGGCCTAGGATAACAAGAGTCCTAGCCGAATACGCCGGTGGGGAGAAGTCCTTGTCTCGATCGCCAAGTCTTGTGGAATCTTTCTTGTATGCGGTAGCCGTCCGAACTGGCCCATGAGTATACGGCCACGGGGGTCCTCGGCCCAATCTAATAGATCGGGAGACGACGTGGTGAGTACCCCCTAGTCCAGGACACCGTCAATGACCATAAAACATATATCTCATATAAATAAAACAACCATTATTCTCGGATTTAAATGAGTAGCCATCTTGAATTAAATGAGATCCTGATACAATGTTCATGCTCAAAGCTGGCACTAAATAACAATTATTGAGGTTTAAAACTAATTCCATGGGTAAATGTAGAGGTAGCGTGCCGGCGGCGATCACATCGATCTTGGAACCATTCCCGACGCGCATCGTCACCTCGTCCTTCGTCAGTCTCCGTTTATTCCGCGGCTCCTGCTTTGAGTTACAAATGTGAGCAACCGCACCGGTATCAAATACCCATGAGCTACTACGAGTACTGGTAAGGTACACATCAATTACATGTATATCACATATACCTTTAGTGTTGCCGGCCTTCTTGTCCGCTAAGTATTTGGGGCAGTTCCGCTTCCAGTGACCACTTCCCTTGTAATAAAAACACTCAGTCTCGGGCTTGGGTCCATTCTTTGGCTTCTTCCCGGCAGCTTGCTTACCGGGCGTGGCAACTCCCTTGTCGTCCTTCTTAAAGTTCTTCTTACCCTTGCCTTTCTTGAACTTAGTGGTTTTATTCACCATCAACACTTGATGTTCCTTTTTGATTTCCACCTCTGCTGATTTCAGCATTGAATATACCTCAGGAATGGTCTTTTCCATCCCCTACATATTGAAGTTCATCACAAATGTAACGCCCTCGATGCGGCTATAGCTCCCACGTGTCGAGGCACGACTTAGAGACATAACCGCATTGAAAGCAATGTCGCAAGTCAGGCAATCATTACAACATCCCATGTAATACATAATAAAAGGGGGGAGATAACATAGTTGGCTTACACTCGCCACGTCACATCAGAGTACATAAATAACATCCATCAAACAAACACTCATGGCCCGACTACGGCGCCAAAATGGAAAAGAACCCAACATGCGACAAGGCCCTGAATCAAACCCCAACTAGGCACCACTACTGATCATCGGGAAAGGAAACATAATAACGCTGAGAGTCCTCGTCGAACTCCCACTTGAGCTCGTACTCGTCACCTGGAGCGGAATCACCTGGACCTGCATCTGGAATTGTAATATCTGTGAGCCACAGGGACTCAGCAATCTCGCACCCTCGCGATCAAAACTATTTAAGCTTATAGGAAGGATAAGGCAAGTATGTGGAGCTGCAGCAAGCGACTAGCATATGTGGTGGCTAACTTATACGCAAAAGAGAGCGAGAAGAGGAGGCAAGGCGCGAGCGAGAATCTAGAGGAACAACCTGCGCAAGCATTACTCCAACACCGTGTCCACTTCCCGGACTCCACCGAGAAGAGGCCATCACGGCAACACACTCAGTTGATTCATTTTAATTAATTAAGGTTCAAGTTATCTACAACCGGACATTAACAAATTCCCATCTGCCCATAACCGCGGGCATGGCTTTCGAAAGTTCAATCCCTGCAGGGGAGTCCCAACTTAGCCCATGACAAGCTCTCACGGTCAACGAAGGAATAGACCTCCACCCGAGACACACCGATCAGACTCGGTAACCCGGTACAACAAGACAATTCGACAGGTTAAAACAAGTCCAGCAACACCGCCCGAATGTGCCGACAAATCCCGATAGGAGCTGCACATATCTCTTTCTCAGGGCACACTCAGATTGTCCAAACTTCCGGTAGGCTAGCCCAGAGTTGCCCCTGGTAGCCACCGGCGGCTGACGGTTTGGACCAACACTTAGAGGAGCACTGGCCCGGGGGGGTTAAAATAAGATGACCCTTGAGTCTGCAGAACCCAAGGGAAAGAAAAGGCTAGGTGGCAAATGGTAAAACCAAGGTTGGGCATTGCTGGAAAAGCTTTAATCAAGGCGAACTATCAAGGGGTTCCCATTATAACCCAACCGCGTAAGGAACGCAAAATCCGGGAACATAACACCGATATGACGGAAACTAGGGCGGCAAGAGTGGAACAAAACACTAGGCGAGAGGCCGAGCCTTCCACCCTTTACCAAGTATATAGATGCATTAAGATAACGTAGCAATATAATGATATCCCAACAAGCAAATAAAAGATGTTCCAATAGGAACGGCTCCAATCTTCACCTGCAACTAGCAACGCTATAAGAGGGGCTAAGCAAAGCGGTAACATAGCCAAACAACGGTTTGCTAGGACATGGTGGGTTAGAGGTTCAACATGGAAATTGGGAGGCTGACAAGCAAAAGGTAGGCATCGTAGCATTGGCATAGCAAGAGCGAGCAAACTAGCATAGCAAAGATAGTAGTGATTTCGAGGGTATGATCATCTTGCCTGCACAGTTGTCAAAGTTGACTGGATCCTCACAAGCAAACTCAACGGTCTCCTCGGTACTGAACTCGTCTCCCGGCTCTACCCAACAATACAAACAAGCAACAAGGATACAATCAACCACGTGCAAGACCAAGCAATATGATGAAATGATGATATGCTATGCGGGACGCGATGCGGGATGCAAAATGCAAGATATGACAGGAAAATGCATGAACCTGGCCTCAACTTGGAAAACCAAGTGTTCCACTGGATAGAGGGGATGAAATCGCTTGAAAACGATATAAAGATCATTGGAATCGAAGTTACGGTTTGGAAATGGCAAGCGTTTTAAGATATGACACCGGTCTGCGATTTACGGCAAGTAGGCATCTAAACGCAACGAAATGAACATGCTACAGCCACCAAACATGAAAACAAAATGCATGGCAGTGATGTAAACAAGATTGTTAACAAAACACTAGCACTGAGCCATAGGCAAATTCATCCATTAAGGGGTTCAAACAAGCATGGCAAAAACGAATATGCAAAACAGATTCCAGACTTAGTGAAATTAACACTAGCCTGAAATTTCAGATCACGAAGCCCTCTTCGGAGCAGCAAAACAACATGATAGATAACCTGAACATGACAAGTAAGAACATGGCATGGAGCTACTCAACAAGCTTAACAAAACACCCAAAGTGACCTGGGGCCAAAAGGGTTCACAAAATACTCTACCGAGCTCACGAACATAGCTCGAACACAATCAGTTTTCAGACTTAGTGAAAACTGAGACATGCTGAAATTATAGCTCACGAAGGCATGTAAACGAGCTCGATGCACTCACTACGGTGCAAGTCATGGCAAGGCAAGCATATATCCAGAAATAAGACACAATATGCTCGCTACACATGGCAATAACAAAGTCATACCATGCATGGAACACTAACGGTAGCATCGGCAAAATCGCAAACAAGTTGATGATCTGCCCAGATTAACAACGAAGCAAAAGTTGAGCTCGATTGAGTCAACCTAGAGCACTCCACATATGCAATCAAAGACATGGATGGATAGAGCATAACATAAATATCAAAACTCCCTTACTGATCATCCTCAAAAGAGGCACGGATCACTAGGAAACAAGCTGGACATATAGCATCACGAACTAAAATATCCCAGACTTGGTGAAAATCACTAAGTCCCTGAAATCAGCAATCTCAGGTACCTCTCTTCGCAAGCTTGCACAAGACAACACACACATCCTAAAAATGCATGGGTGGCACCTCTGGAAATAAGACAAAATGCTTAACAATTCATCCCAAAGGGGCACAGGCATATCATGCACAAATTAAACATGGCAAAAATGACAAAAGTGCATGATGAACTAACGGATCTGCAATTTAACTCACGAAGCCTCCTTCTAACAGCATTTTGGGCAACAAGATGACCTCAAATGCAAATGACGCAATGGAATGAAATGATGTACATGCCGAGGCGAAGGTTTTGATATATTATACGCCCAAAACGGAGCTACGGTTGCGGAGATACAAGCAGTCAAAGTAGGCATAAAAACACGGGGAAGAAGAGGGAAAGTCAACCCAGATCTAGGGTTTGCCCGGGGCACTGTAGCAGGGCACGGCTCCCGAGGTTCGTCGGCGAGGCGGCCGGCTCCGGCGAGCTCGGAACGGCGACGAGGGAGCGGTGAGGAGGCGCGGCCCGGCCGGATCCGGCCCGGGGCGGCGCGACGGCGATGGAGGCGAGGCGGCGAGCGGTGGCGGGGCTCTCGGCGGCGGGGCCCGGAGCAGCGGCGGCCGGTCGGCGGCGGCGACGGCGCCGGTCGCCGGAGGGCGGGGAGGCGGCGGCGCCCGAGAGGAGGAGGCGGCGCGGAGAGGCGGGCTCGCGGGGGCCGACCTCGGGCTCCCGGGCCTCGGCGGCGGCGATGTGGGCCTCGCCCACGTGGCAGGCGGCGGTTGGACGGGCTGCGCGGCGGACGTTATCCGGTCCGCTCCGGACACGTCCGTCGGCGGCGGATCTGGCGAGGAGATGTTTTTTTTAGGGTTTTGCACGGGGGAAGAGGAGATCCGAATGGAGGGGGTATATATAGGCATAAGTGGAGCTAGGAGAGTCCAAATGAGGTGCGGTTTTCGCCCACGCGATCGTGATCGAACGCTCTAGGACATGGAGAAAATTTTGGTGGGTTTTGGGACAAATTTGGGGGGTGTTGGGCTGCAACACACACGAGGCCTTTTCGGTCCCTCGGTTAACTGTTGGAGTATCAAACGAAGTCCAAATGACCCGAAACTTGACAGGCGGTCTACCGGTAGTAAACCAAGGCCGCATGACAAGTCTCGGTCCAATCCGGAAATGTTTAATCACCACACACGAAAGAAAGCTAGAAATGGCCACCGGAGGGGAACGAAGCGCCGGAATGCAAAACGGACAACGGGGAAAATGCTCGAATGCATGAGATGAACATGTATGCAAATGCAATGCACGAGATGACATGATAAGAGATGCACGGAAAAGAAAAACACACACGGAGACAAAGACCCGAACCCGAGAAATAAATATAACTTAGCGCCGGAGACGGCAAGAGTTGGATACAAATATGGAAAGTTATATCTGGGGCGTTACAACACTCCACCACTACGAAAAGATCTCGTCTCGAGATCTAGGACTGAAAGAACTCCGGGTACTCAGAATGGAGGTGATCCTCGCGTTCCCAGGTAGCTTCACGGTCGGAATGGTGATACCACTTGACTTTGAGAAATTTGATTGACTTGTTGCGAGTCTTGCGTTCAGTCTCTTCAAGAATAGCAACTGGGTGCTCACGATAAGAAAGATCCTCTTGGAGCTCAATGTCCTCGAAGTTGACGGTGCGGTCAGGAGTCTTGAAGCACTTACGAAGCTGAGAGACATGGAACACATCATGAACATTTGCAAAGTTTGAAGGAAGCTCGAGTTGATAGGCGAGGTCGCCTCTCTTGCTGACAATCTTGAAAGGTCCCACGTATCTAGGGGCAAGCTTCCCTTTGATACCGAAGCGACGAGTACCTTTCATAGGAGAGACACGGAGGTAAACATGATCTCCGATCTCGAAAGCCAAATCACGGTGCTTACTGTCATAGTAGCTCTTCTGGCGGGATTGGGCCGCTTTGAGGTTATCACGAATGACCTTGCACATCTCTTCTGCTTCTGTGATTAAGTC
Organism: Triticum urartu; assembly: GCF_003073215.2. NCBI lineage: Eukaryota > Viridiplantae > Streptophyta > Magnoliopsida > Poales > Poaceae > Triticum > Triticum urartu. The sequence continues at coordinate 577,015,101 of NC_053023.1, read as the reverse complement.
ATTACCTAGCAGCTGACGTTCACCGGTTTCAGACCAGTTGAGAGGGGTACGGCACTTCCTGCCATACAGAATTTCAAATGGGGCCTTGCCCGAACTTGCTTGAAAACTGTTGTTGTATGAGAATTCAGCATAAGGAAGGCAGTCCTCCCACTTCATGCCGAAGGAGATCACACAAGCCCTGAGCATATCTTCAAGAATCTGGTTGACATGCTCGACTTGACCGCTTGTTTGAGGATGGAAAGCAGTGCTGAAGCGGATGTTGGTACCCATGGCCTTCTAAAAAGAATCCCAAAACTTCGAGGTAAAGATACTGCCACGGTCTGAAGAGATCACTTGAGGAATACCGTGCAGAGAGACAATGCGAGAGGTATAGAGTTCCGCCAATTGAGCTGCAGTGATCGACTCTTTGATAGCCAGAAAGTGAGCCACCTTGGTGAGCTTATCGATGACAACAAATATAGCATCATTGCCATGCTTGGACTTTGGAAACCCAGTCACGAAGTCCATTTCAATGTGGTCAAACTTCCATTCTGGAATGGCAAGCGGTTGGAGGAGACCTGCTGGCCTTTGGTGTTCTGCCTTCACTCTTCTGCAGACATCACATTCATTCACGAATTGAGCGATCTCGCGCCTCATTTGAGTCCACCAATAAGCTTGCTTGAGATCCTGATACATCTTCGTACTACCAGGGTGGATGGAGAGGAGAGAGTTGTGAGCCTCGTTCATGATCACTTTATGAAGTTCACCTTTGGGCACAACAATACGATCCTCGAAGAAGAGAGTGTCCTTGTCATCAAGGCGGTAGCACTTGTACTTGGACTGACTCTTGGCAATCCCAATCTTCACCTTTTTCACCATAGCATCAAGAAACTGGGCTTGGCGAATCTGGTCTTCTAAGGTAGGAGAGACTTGAAGGTTGGCGAGGAAACCTTGAGGAACAACTTGCAGATTAAGTTTGCGAAAAGCTTCACAAAGCTGAGGTTGACAGGGCTTGAGAATCAGACTGTTACAATATGCTTTTCTTCTCAAAGCGTCAGCAATCACATTAGCCTTGCCTGGAGTATACTCAATACTCGGATTATACTCTTGAATCATTTCGACCCATCGAGTTTGCCTTAGGTTGAGATTAGGCTGGGTGAAGATGTACTTGAGACTCTTGTGATCAGTGAAAATGTCCACTTTCCTTCCCAATAGAAGATGTCTCCAAGTCAAAAGAGCATGCACAACTGCCGCCAACTCGAGATCATGAGTGGGGTAGTTCTTCTCATTAGGCTTCAACTGGCGAGATGTATAAGCAACAACTTTCTTCTCTTGCATCAATACTGCGCCAAGACCTTGGAGAGAGGCATCACAAAAGACCTCGTACGGCTTGGTTTCATCAGGCGGAGTCAGAACTGGAGCAGTGATCAACTTCTCTTTCAACGTGTTGAAGGCAATATCACACTCCGGAGACCAAACGTACTTGACGTGCTTCTGAAGAAGATTTGAGAGAGGCTTCGCGATTTTGGAAAAGTTTTCAACGAATCTTCGGCAATAGCTTGCGAGACCGAGAAAACTGCGGAGTTGCTTCACGTTCTGAGGAGGTTCCTAATTCACAATTGCAGACACCTTCTCAGGATTCACGGAAATGCCCTTGGCAGAGATGATATGACCAAGATAAAGAACCTCATCGAGCCAAAATTCACACTTGGAGAACTTGGCATAGAACTGATATTCCCTGAGCTTATCGAGAACCAAACGCAAATGCTTGGCATGATCTTCCTTATTCTTCGAGAAAACCAGAATGTCGTCGAGATAGACCAAAACGAAGTCATTGGTGTAGGCGTTGAAGATGAAGTTCATCATGCGAGAGAACGTCGGAGGAGCGTTGGCGAGGCCAAAAGACATGACAGTGTATTCATATGAACCAAAGCTTGTTCTGAATGTTGTCTTGGGAATATCTTCTTCACGAATGCGAATCTGGTGATAACCCATACGGAGATCAAGCTTGGAGAATACTTGAGCACCCTTGAGTTGTTCGAACAGCTCATTGATGTTGGGAAGTGGGTATTTGTTCTTGATGGTCTTCTTATTCACTGGACGGTAATCAACACAAAGTCGGCTCGAACCATCCTTCTTCTTCACAAAAAGAACACCACAACCCCACGGAGAAGTACTAGGCCGGATGAGACCCAATCTTTCTTGTTCATCGAGTTGTTTCTTCAACTCCTTCAACTCTTCGAGGCCGAGCTTGTAGGGACGTTTGCACACAGGTTCCGTACCGGGCTCAAGTTCAATAACAAATTCAACCGGCCGGTTTGGAGGCATCCCTGGGAGTTCTTCTGGAAAAACGTCTTGATACTCACAAACAACCGGAATCTGCGAAATAGCATCCAATTCACCCTTCTCATTGAGAGAGAACAACCGGATGGTATTATCCCGAGCGGCAAAGACAATGACATCCTCAGACGAATGAGTCAGTTGAATCTGCCTGGCTGCACAATCAAGCTGAGCTTTATGCTTAGAAAGCCAATCCATCCCAAGAATAAGATCAATATCCGAGTTACCAAGAACCATTGGAGAAGCTAGAAACTTGAAATCACCCATCAAGATAGAAATATCCGGAACCACGTGATTAGCAAGCAAACATTTACCCGGAGAGACGACTGCTAACGGTTTATGCATAACTTGGGAAGTCAACTCATGCTTAGATGCAAAAGGTTTCGAGATGAAGCAATGCGATGCACCAGTGTCAAAAAGAACTTTTGCAGGAACATCGTTAACAGGAAGGTTACCCATGATCACATCTGACGAGTCCTCTGCCTGAGCTGCATTCATCAAATTGACCTTGGCATGCTTGGGGTTATGCTTGACCACAGCTGTACTTGTCGATCTCACAGGAGGAGGAGGAGGAAGACGCCTCTGGTTGAAACACTTGTTGGCATAGTGACCCTTCTGTTGGCACTTGTTGCACGTGACCTCTGAAAGCGGACGGTGATAAGGAGCACTCGATCTTGGAGCTTGAGACGAAGTCTTGTTCTGAAAGCCTGGGTTGGGTGGGTGGGAAGAACCACTGCCACCTTTGCTCTTCTGCTAATACGGCTGACGGAACGGAGGAGGAGGAAGCCAATACTTCTGCTGCTTGGCCACTTGAGTAGAGGAAGAAGGAGTAACATCTCTGACTCGCTTCCTGGAAGCATCACACCTCAACTGAGCAGCCTCTTACTTCAGTGCCATGTTGTAGAACTCATCGTATCTCAACGGCTCAAAGAGGACAAGAGCGAGCTGAATTTCCTCACGAAGACCACCCCTGAACTGATAGATCATGCTCTTCTCATCAGGAACATCCTGCTTGGCAAAACGGGCAAGCTTCTGGAACAATTTGTTGTAGTCATAGACAGACAAAGAGCCTTGCTTCAGATTGCGGAATTCCTCACGCTTGCTTTCAACCACGCTCTGCGGAATGTGATGAGCGCGGAAATCTTGACGGAAATCATCCCAAGTGATCAAACGTCCACCTATGGAATCTTTGTACTGCTGGAACCACTCTGCAGCCTGATCTTTGAGTTGGAAAGAAGCGAACTTGACGAAATCTTCAGGCCTGACGTTGCTGCACTTGAAATGCTTACACAGATCCACAAGCCAATCGTCAGCATCGGTTGCCTCAACACAATTACTGAAAGTCTTTGGCCCATTAGCAAGGAACTGGTTGAGTGTAGCAAAGTGACTCTGATTGCTGCCTTGATTCCCTTGACTGCCTTGATTGCGCTCTTGGAGAATTTGCATGATCAGCTGAGTGTTTGCATTGGTTGCGGCCATCACAGCTTGCCATGCCTCTGGAGGAGGTGGAGGTGGTGGCGGATCAGGATTCGGAGTCGTGCGCGTTGGAGGAGCCATCCTGAAGAGGTTGACCACCATTAACACATGACAGATAAATATTGAAGCTGAATCCAACGGAATGAAAATTGCAACATATAATCTTCACATCCGAACAAAATGAACGAATGCATTTCTCTTGAAGTGGTCCCATATTCCTAAATTGCGAAGCCACGAAGAATCAGGTAGAAGGGGTACAACAACGAGGGATGGAATCAACATATGACGTCGAAGCAAAACGAATGCCACAACTCGAAATAAAACCAAGGGTTGGCTTGCGGAATAAGCTGGAACAAATACATGATAGAAATTTCGTCCGAAGTTTTTCGTGGTGGGACCTACACGGGCTCGATCGTACAGCACCATCATGTACAAGGCAGTGCACATGACATACGAAGCGTCCCCGAGTCAGCATAGCCAAGGACTCTTTAAGACACAACGAGACCACTGTAAAATCGACCGTGAATAGGCGAACCACTAGACGTCGAACCCCAATTTCATATCATACATCTGTCGGAAAGATATCCTAAGGCTACTTGAATTCCCACCTATGAAATTCCCGAAATTTTCCCGGTTATGCAATCAGGTGTTGGGGATACACGGGAGCATAATATCTCACTCAAGCTAGCAAATCCTACATCCAGCTGTATCCATCCTTCAACACATAACCAAGAAACCTTCGGAAACCCATCTATCTCAACCTTCGAAAAGCATCCGTTATACAAGTTATGGTGATACTCCCGAACTCCCGCCCCAGTACTGGGTGGCGTCGAGGTTATCTCACCAACAAACTGCATAAAAGAGATTTTCGATGTCGCGCACAAATCTCAAGTATACCAGAATTGCAACGATAAAATTGTGACGACAACACCTCGGAGCTCAACTCCCCGGGACACTGCCACAACCCCTAAAGACAGGAGGCACCAAGAACAATGTTCTCGTCACAAAACCATCGGAACAAAACAAAGATACTCGCGTGATCCTAAAAAAAAATTTAGTGAAATTTGAGAAGAGAAGAGTCAAAACTCTACGTCAGGATGCCTTACCAGAGCGATGAGGAGACTGGGAAGTAAAAAAGAATTCCTAACTCTCCGATATATAATTCCTAAGTGACTCAAAACATTTTTTTTTCTAGACACAACTCGGCTTCTAAAAACGATCAAGCAATGGGGCTCCTAAGGTCGGGGAAGGCTCTGATTACCAACTTGTAACGCCCTCGATGCGGCTATAGCTCCCACGTGTCGAGGCACGACTTAGAGACATAACCGCATTGAAAGCAGTGTCGCAAGTCAGGCAATCATTACAACATCCCATGTAATACATAATAAAAGGGGGGAGATAACATAGTTGGCTTACACTCGCCACGTCACATCAGAGTACATAAATAACATCCATCAAACAAACACTCATGGCCCGACTACGGCGCCAAAATGGAAAATAACCCAACATGCGACAAGGCCCTGAATCAAACCCCAACTAGGCACCACCACTGATCATCGGGAAAGGAAACATAATAACGCTGAGAGTCCTCGTCGAACTCCCACTTGAGCTCGTACTCGTCACCTGGAGCGGAATCACTGGACTTGCATCTTGGAATTATATTATCTGTGAGCAGGGACTCAGCAATCTCGCACCCTGATCAAAACTATTTAAGCTTATAGGAGGATAAGGCAAGTATGTGGAGCTGCAGCAAGCGACTAGCATATGTGGGTGGTAACTTAATACGCAAAAGAGAGCGAGAAGAGGAGGCAAGGCGCGAGCGAGAATTAGAGGAACAACCTGCGCAAGCATTAACTCCAACACGTGTCACTTCCGGACTCCCGAGAAGAGGCCATCACGGCAACACACTCAGTTGATTCATTTTATTAATTAAGGTTTAAGTTATCTACAACGGACATACAAATTCCCATCTGCCATAACGCGGGCACCGGCTTCGAGTTCAATCCTGCAGGGGAGTCCAACTTAGGCCCAATGACAAGCTTCTCCACGGTCAACCGAAGGAAAAGACCTCCCCGAGACCGATCAGACTCGGTAACCTAAAGAGACACTTCGACAGGTTAAAACAGACCAGCAAACCGCCGAATGTTGCGACAAATCGATAGGAGCTGCACATATCTCTTTCTCAGGGCACACTCAGATTGTCCTAGGTAGGTAGGCCCAGCCAGAGTTGCCCCTGGTGGCACCGGTAGCTGACAGTTGGACCAACACTCAGAGGAGCACTGGCGGGGGGGTTTAAATAAGATGACTTGAGTCTGCAGAACCCAAGGGAAAGAAAGGCTAGGTGGAAAATGGTAAAACCAAGGTTGGGCATTGCTGGAAAAGCTTTAATCAAGGCGAAATATCAAGGGGTTCCCATTATAACCCAACCGCGTAAGGAACGCAAAATCCGGGAACATAACACCGATATGACGGAAACTAGGGCGGCAAGAGTGGAACAAAACACTAGGCGAGAGGCCGAGCCTTCCACCCTTTACCAAGTATATAGATGCATTAAGATAACATAGCAATATATGATATCCCAACAAGAATAAAAGATGTTCCAATAGGAACGGCTCCAATCTTCACCTGCAACTAGCAACGCTATAAGAGGGGCTGAGCAAAGCGGTAACATAGCCAATCAACGGTTTGCTAGGACATGGTGGGTTAGAGGTTCAACATGGCAATTGGGAGGCTGACAAGCAAAAGGTAGGCATCGTAGCATTGGCATAGCAAGAGCGAGCAAACTAGCATAGCAAAGATAGTAGTGATTTCGAGGGTATGATCATCTTGCTGCACAGTTGTCAGAGTTGACTGGATCCTCACAAGCAAACTCAACGGGCTCCTCGGTTAGCGAACTCGTCTCCCGGCTCTACCCAACAAGACAAACAAGCAACAAGGATACAATCAACCACGTGCAAGACCAAGCAATATGATGAAATGATGATATGCTATGCGGGATGCGATGCGGGATGCAAAATGCAAGATATGACAGGAAATGCATGAACCTGGCCTCAACTTGGAATTCCAAGGTGTTCCACTGGATAGAGGGGATGAAATCGCTTGAAAACGATATAAAGATCATTGGAATCGGAGTTACGGTTTGGAAATGGCAAGCGTTTTAAGATATGACACCGGTCTGCGATTTACAGCAAGTAGGCATCTAAATGCAACGAAATGAACATGCTACAGCCACCAAACATGAAAACAAAATACATGGCAGTGATGTAAACAAGATGTTAACAAAACACTAGCACTGAGCCATAGGCAAATTCATCCATTAAGAGGTTCAAACAAGCATGGCAAAAACGAATATGCAAAACAGATTCCAGACTTAGTGAAATTAACACTAGCCTGAAATTTCAGATCACGAAGCCCTCTTCGGAGCAGCAAAACAACATGATACAAACCTGAACATGACAAGTAAGAACATGGCATGGAGCTACTCAACAAGCTTAACAAAACACCCAAAGTGACCTGGGGCCAAAAGGGTTCACAAAATACTCTACCGAGCTCACGAACATAGCTCGAACACAATCAGTTTTCAGACTTAGTGAAAACTGAGACATGCTGAAATTATAACTAAAAAAGGCATGTAAACGAGCTCGATGCACTCACTACGGTCCAAGTCATGGCAAGGCAAGAATATATCCAGAAATAAGACACAATATGCTCGCTACACATGGCAATAACAAAGTCATACCATGCATGGAACACTAACGGTAGCATCGGCAAAATCGCAAACAAGTTGATGATCTGCCCAGATTAACAACGAAGCAAAAGTTGAGCTCGATTGAGTCAACCTAGAGCACTCCACATATGCAATCAAAGACATGGATGGATAGAGCATAACATAAATATCAAAACTCCCTTACTGATCATCCTCAAAAGAGGCACGGATCACTAGGAAACAAGCTGGACATATAGCATCACGAACTAAAATATCCCAGACTTGGTGAAAATCACTAAGTCCCTGAAATCAGCAATCTCAGGTACCTCTCTTCGCAAGCTTGCACAAGACAACACACACATCCTAAAAATGCATGGGTGGCACCTCTGGAAAGAAGACAAAATGCTTAACAATTCATCCCAAAGGGGCACAGGCATATCATGCACAAATTAAACATGGCAAAAATGACAAAAGTGCATGATGAACTAACGGATCTGCAATTTAACTCACGAAGCCTCCTTCTAACAGCATTTTGGGCAACAAGATGACCTCAAATGCAAATGACGCAATGGAATGAAATGATGTACATGCCGAGGCGAAGGTTTTGATATATTATACGCCCAAAACGGAGCTACGGTTGCGGGAGATAAGCAGTCAGTAGGCATAAAAACACGGGGAAGAAGAGGGAAAGTCAACCCAGATCTAGGGTTTGCCCGGGGCACTGTAGCAGGGCACGGCTCCCGAGGTTCGTCGGGAGGCGGCCGGCTCCGGCGAGCTCAGAACGGCGACGAGGGAGCGGTGAGGAGGCGCGGCCCGGCCGGATCCGGCCCGGGGCGGCGCGGCGGCGATGGAGGCGAGGCGGAGAGGCGGCGAGCGGTGGCGGGGCTCGGCGGGGCCCGGAGCAGCGGCGGCCGGTCGGTGGGCGGCGACGGCGCCGGTCGCCGGAGGGCGGGGAGGCGGCGGCGCCCGAGAGGAGGAGGCGGCGCGGAGAGGCGGGCTCGCGGGGGCCGACCTCGGGCTCCCGGGCCTCGGCGGCGGCGATGTGGGCCTCGCCCACGTGGCAGGCGGCGGTTGGACGGGCTGCGCGGCGGACGTTGTCCGGTCCGCTCCGGACACGTCCGTCGGCGGCGGATCTGGCGAGGAGATGTTTTTTTTTAGGGTTTTGCACGGGGGAAGAGGAGATCCGAATGGAGGGGGTATATATAGGCATAAGTGGAGCTAGGAGAGTCCAAATGAGGTGCGGTTTTCGCCCACGCGATCGTGATCGAACGCTCTAGGACATGGAGCAAAGTTTGGTGGGTTTTGGGAAAAATTTGGGGGGTGTTGGGCTGCAACACACACGAGGCCTTTTCGGTCCCTCGGTTAACCGTTGGAGTATCAAACGAAGTCCAAATGACCCGAAACTTGACAGGCGGTCTACCGGTAGTAAACCAAGGCCGCATGACAAGTCCTGGTCCAATCCGGAAATGTTTAATCACCACACACGAAAGAAAGCTAGAAATGGCCACCGGAGGGGAACGAAGCGCCAGAATGCAAAACGGACAACGGGGAAAATGCTCGAATGCATGAGATGAACATGTATGCAAATGCAATGCACGAGATGACATGATAAGAGATGCACGGAAAAGAAAAACACACACGGAGACAAAGACCCGAACCCGAGAAATAAATATAACTTAGCGCCGGAGACGGCAAGAGTTGGATACAAATATGGAAAGTTATATCTGGGGCGTTACAACAAAGCTCTTGTAGCTTGGTGGAAGCGACTGAAGGATTTTGTCAATGACCGCGTCATCCGGGAGATTAACTCCCAGCTGAGTCAAGCGGTTATGCAACCTAGACATTTTGAGTATGTGCTCACTGACAGAACTATTTTCCTCCATCTTACAGCTGAAGAACTTGTCAGAGACTTCATATCTCTCGACCCGGGCATGAGCTTGAAAACCCATTTTCAGCTCTTCGAACATCTCATATGCTCCGTGTCTCTCAAAACGCTTTTGGAGCCCCGGTTCTAAGCTGTAAAGCATGCCGCACTGAACGAGGGAGTAATCATCAGCACATGACTGCCAAGAGTTCATAACGTCCTGGTTCTCTGGGACAGGTGCGTCACCTAGCGATGCTTCTAGGACATAATCTTTCTTGGCAGTTATGAGGATGATCCTCAGGTTCCGGACCCAATCCGTATAGTTGCTGCCATCATCTTTCAGCTTGGTTTTCTCTAGGAACGTGTTGAAGTTGAGGACAACGTGGGCCATTTGATCTACAAGACATATTGTAAAGATTTTAGACTAAGTTCATGATAATTAAGTTCATCTAATCAAATTATTCAATGAACTCCCACTCAGATAGACATCCCTCTAGTCATCTAAGTGAAGCATGATCCGAGTCAGCTAGGTCGTGTCCGATCATCATGTGAGACGGACTAGTCAACGTCGGTGAACATCTTCATGTTGATCGTATCTTCTATACGACTCATGCTCGACCTTTCGGTCTTCTGTGTTCTGAGGCCATGTCTGTACATGCTAGGCTCGTCAAGTCAACCTAAGTGTATTGCGTGTGTACATCTGGCTTACATCCATTGTATTCGAACGTTAGAATGTATCACACCCGATCATCACGTGGTGCTTCAAAACAACGAACCTTCGCAACGATGCACAGTTAAGGGGAACACTTTCTTGAAATTATTACGAGGGATCATCTTATTTAAGCTATCGTCGTTCTAAGCAAATAAGATGTAAAACATGATAAACATCACATGCAATCAAATAGTGACATGATATGGCCAATATCATTTGCTCCTTTTGATCTCCATCTTCGGGGCTCCATGATCATCGTTGTCACTGGCATGACACCATGATCTCCATCATCGTGTCTTCTTGAAGTTGTCTCGTCATCTATTACTTCTACTACTATGGCTAACGGTTTAGCAATAAAGTAAAGTAATTACATGACGTTATATGTTGACACGCAGGTCACAAATAAATTAAGACAACTCCTATGGCTCCTGCCGGTTGTCATACTCATCGACATGCAAGTCGTGATTCCTATTACAAGAACATGATCATCTCATACATCATATATATCATTCATCACATCCTTTGGCCATATCACATCACAAAACACTTGCTGCAAAAACAAGTTAGACGTCCTCTAATTGTTGTTGCAAGTTTTTACGTGGCTGCTATAGGTTTCTAGCAAGAACGTTTCTTACCTATGCCAAAACCACAACGTGAATTGCCAATTTCTATTTACCCTTCATAAGGACCCTGTTCATCAAATCCGATCCGACTAAAGTGGGAGAGACAGACACCCGCCAGCCACCTTATGCAACTAGTGCATGTCAATCGGTGGAACCAGTCTCACGTAAGCGTACGTGTAAGGTCGGTCCGGGCCGCTTCATCCCACGATGCCGCCGAATCAAGATAAGACTAGTAACGGCAAGCAAATTGACAATATCAACGCCCACAACTGCTTTGTGTTCTACTCGTGCATAGAAACTACGCATAGACCTAGCTCTGATACCACTGTTGGGGAACGTAGCAGAATTTTAAAATTTTCTACGCATCACCAAGATCAATCTATGGAGTCATCTAGCAATGAGGGAGAGAGGAGTGCATCTACATACCCTTGTAGATCGCGCGCGGAAGCGTTCAAGAGAACGGGGTTGATGGAGTCGTACTCGTCGTGATCCAAATCACCGATGACCAAGTGCCGAACGGACAGCACCTCCGCGTTCAACACACGTACGGTTGGGAAGACGTCTCCTCCTTCTTGATCCAGCAAGGGGGGAGGAGAGGTTGATGAAGATCCAGCAGCACGATGACGTGGTGGTGGATACAGCAGGATCCCGACAGGGCTTCGCCAAGCGCAAGCGGGGAGGAGAGGTGTAACGGAGGGAGAGGGAGGCGCCAAGAGCAAGGGTGTGCGGCTGCCCTCCCTCCCCCTGTTTATATAGGGGCCTTGGGGGGGACGCCGTTCCTAGGAGATGGATCTCCAAGGGGGTGGCGGCCAAGGGGTGGCTTCCCCCCAAGCCAAGTGGGGGGCGCCCCCACCCCTAGGCGCAGGGGAGGCCCAAGGGGGGCGCACCAGCCCACCAGGGGCTGGTTCCCCTCCCACTTCAGCCCATGGGGCCCTCCGGGATAGGTGGCCCCACCCGGTGGACCCCTGGGACCCTTCCGGTGGTCCCGGTACAATACCGGCGACCCCCGAAACCTTCTCAATGGCCGAAACTGGACTTCCTATATATAAATCTTTACCTTCGGGCCATTCTGGAACTCCTCATGACGTCCGGGATCTCATCGGGACTCCGAACAACTTTCGGGTTACTGCATACTAATATCTCTACAACCCTAGTGTCACCGAACCTTAAGTGTGTAGACCCTACGGGTTCGGGAGACATGCAGACATGACCGAGACGCCTCTCCGGTCAATAACCAACAGCAGGATCTGGATACCCATGTTGGCTCCCACATGCTCCACGATGATCTCATCAGATGAACCACGATGTCGAGGATTCAATCAATCCGTATACAAATCCCTTTGTCAATCGGTACGTTACTTGCCCGAGACTCGATCGTCGGTATCCCAATACCTCGTTCAATCTCATTACCGGCAAGTCACTTTACTCGTACCGTAATGCATGATCCCGTGATCAACCACTTGGTCACATTGAGCTCATTATGATGATGCATTACCGAGTGGGCCCAGAGATACCTCTCCGTCATACGGAGTGACAAATCCCAGTCTCGATTCGTGCCAACCCAACAGATACTTTCGGAGATACCTGTAGTGTACCTTTATAGTCCCCCAGTTACGTTGTGATGTTTGGCACACCCAAAGCACTCCTATGGTATCCGGGAGTTGCACAATCTCATGGTCTAAGGAAATGATACTTGACATTCGGAAAAGCTACAACAAACGAACTACACGATCTTTGAGCTATGCTTAGGATTGGGTCTTGTCCATCACATCATTCTCCTAATGATGTGATCCCGTTATCAATGACATCCAATGTCCATAGTCAGGAAACCATGACTATCTTTTGATCAACGAGCTAGTCAACTAGAGGCTCACTAGGGACGTGTTGTGGTCTATGTATTCACACATGTATTATGATTTCTGGATAACACAATTATAGCATGAACAATAGACAATTATCATGAACGAAGAAATATAATAATAACCATTTTATTATTGCCTCTAGGGCATATTTCCAACAAAGCCTACTCTAGTTGTGATGGAATTGCTAGGGTTTCGATGACCAGGGAGCGAATCCATTTAGCCTGTCTCTCGAGTTATTGTTTTTTGTCCCTAAACCGTCGTCGGGTCATCCCTTTATATACACAGGTTGACGCCCGGCGGTTTACAGAATCCCGAGGCCGGCTCATAAATGTGCCCGGCTTGGTTTCTACCTTTCCTTGCATTACAACATAAGTTACATATCATTTGGCGGTTTATATCTACGGGCCTGATACGTCCATTTTGCATCATGCTTTTATATCGATATTTATTACATTATGGGTTGTTATTACACATTATGTCACAATACTTATGCCTATTCTCTCTTATTTTACAAGGTTTACATAAAGAGGGAGAATGCCGGCAGCTAGGATTCTGGGCTGGAAAAGGAGCAAATATTAGAGACCTATTCTGCACAGCTCCAAAAGTCCTGAAACTTCACGGAAGTCATTTTCAGACTATATAAAAAATACTGAGCGCAAGAAGTTCCAGAGGGGGGCCACACCCTGGCCACGAGGGTGGGGGCGCGCCCTACCCCCCTAGGCGCGCCCCCTGCCTCATGGGCCCCCTGGTGGCCCTCCGATGCCCATCTTCTGCTATATGGAGTCTTTCGTTGAGGAAAAAATCATAAGCAAGCTTTCGGGACAAGACTCCGCCGCCACGAGGCGGAACCAATCTAGGGCTCTGGCAGAGCTGTTCTGCCGGGGAAACTTCCCTCCGGGAGGGGGAAATCGTCGCCATCGTCATCACCAACGATCCTATCATTAGGAAGGGGTCAATCTCCATCAACATCTTCACCAGCACCATCTCCTCTCAAACCCTAGTTCATCTCTTGTATCCAATTCTTGTCTCTAAGTCTGGGATTGGTACCTGTGGGTTGCTAGTAGTGTTGATTACTCCTTGTAGTTGATGCTAGTTGGTTTATTTGGTGGAAGATCATATGTTCAGATCCTATATGCATATTAATACCCCTCTGATAATGAACATGAATATGCTTTGTGAGTAGTTACATTTGTTCCTGAGGACATGGGAGAAGTCTTGCTATTAGTAGTCATGTGAATTTGGTATTCGTTCGATATTTTGATGAGATGTATGTTGTCTCTCATCTAGTGATGTTATGTGTATGTCGACTACACGACACTTCACCATTATTTGGGCCTGGAGGAAGGCATTGGGAAGTAATAAGTAGATGATGGGTTGCTAGAGTGACAGAAGCTTAAACCCTAGTTTATGTGTTGCTTCGTAAGGGGCTGATTTGGATCCATATGTTTCATGCTATGGTTAGGTTTACCTTAATACTTTTGTTGTAGTTGCGGATGATTGCAATAGAGGTTAATCATAAGTGGGATGCTTGTCCAAGTAAGGACAGCAGCCAAGCACCGGTCCACCCACATACCAAATTATCAAAGTACCGAACGTGAATCATATGAACGTGATGGAAACTAGCTTGACGATATTCCCATGTGTCCTCGGGAGCGCTTTTCTCTATATAAGAATTTGTCTAGGCTTGTCCTTTGCTACAAAAAGGATTGGGCCACCTTGCTGCACTTTATTTAATTTTGTTACTTGTTGCTTGTTACAAATTATCTTATCACAAAACTATCTGTTACCTATAATTTCAGTGCTTGCAGAGAATACCTTGCTGAAAACCGCTTATCATTTCTTTCTGCTCCTCGTTGGGTTCGACACTCTTACTTATCGAAAGTACTATGATAGATCCCCCTATACTTGTGGGTCATCAAGACTCTTTTCTGGTGCCGTTGTCGGGGAGTGAAGTGCCTTTGGTAGGTGGAATTTGGTAAGGAAAAATTTATATAGTGTGCTGAAATTTACTATCACTTGTTACTATGGGAAGTAATCCTCTGAGGGGCTTGTTCGGGGTATCTTCACCCGGACCAGTAGAGCAAAGAGTCGCTCCTCAACCTACTGAACCTACTGAAAATTAAAATGTATTCTTTGAAATTCCTTCAGGTATGATAGAAAAACTGCTAGCTAATCCTTTTGCAGGAGATGGAACATTACATCCTGATGAGCACCTAATATATGTGGATGAAGTTTGTGGATTATTTAAGCTTGCAGGTATGCCCGATGATGTTATCAAGAAGATGGTCTTCCCTTTATCTTTGGAGGGAGATGCATCGACATGGTATAGGCTATGTGATGATATGGGATCATGGAACTACAAACAATTGAAATTGGAATTTCATCAGAAGTTTTATCCTATGCATCTTATTCATCGTGACCGTAATTATATATATAATTTATGGCCTCGCGAAGGAGAAAGCATCGCTCAAGCTTGCGGGAGGCTTAAATCAATGTTATATTCATACCCCAATCATGAGCTATCAAGAAATGATTATTCAAAAAATTTATGCTCGGCTTTCTGATAACAACCGCATGATGCTCGATACTTCTTGTGTTGGCTCTTTTATGATGAAGACTATTGAATTCAAATGGGATTTATTGGAAAGAATTAAACGCAACTCTGAAGATTGGGATCTCGACGAAGGTAAGGAGTCAGGTATGACACCTAAGTTTGATTGTGTTAAATCTTTTATGGATACCGATGTTTTCCGTAAATTTAGCACTAAATATGGACTTGACTCTGAAATGGTGGCTTCTTTCTGTGAATCTTTTGCTACTCATATTGATCTACCTAAAGATAAGTGGTTTAAATATCATCCTCACATAGAAGTAAAAGTAGCTGCACATATTAAAGTTGAAGAAAAGACTATCACTTATAATGATCCTATTGTTCCTACTGCTTATGTTGAGAAACCACCTTTTCCTGTTAGGATAAAATATCATGCTAAAGCTTCAACTGTGGTTCGTAAAAGCAATATTAGAACCTATACACCTCCTGAGCAAGTTAATGTGGAACCTAATATTGCTATTGTTAAGCATCTCTTGGCTGATAATATTGATGGGCATGTTATTTATTTCTGTGATGAAACTGCTAGAATTGCTAAACCTTGTGCTAAAGATAAACATAGACCTCTGGTAGGCATGCCTGTTATTTCTGTCAAAATAGGAGATCATTGTTATCATGGCTTGTGTGATATGGGTGCTAGTGCTAGTGCAATACCTATTGACTTGTACAACAAGATTATGCATGATATTGCACCTGCTGAGTTAGAAGATATTGATGTCACAATTAAACTTGCCAATAGAGATACTATTTCACCAATTGGGGTTGTTAGAGATGTTGAAGTATTGTGTGGGAAAACTAAATATCCTGTTGACTTTCTTGTTCTTGGTTCCCCACAAGATAGCTTTTGTCCCATTATATTTGGTAGACCCTTCTTAAACACTGTTAATGCTAGGATAGACTGCAAAAAGGATGTTATTACTATTGGTTTAGGTGATATATCTCATGAGTTCAACTTTTCTAAATTTCGTAGACAACACCATGAAGAAGAATTGCCTAGTAAAGATGAAATTATTGGTCTTGCTTCTATTGTTGTACCTCCTAGTGATCCTTTAGAACAACACTTGCTAGACCATGAAAATTATATGTATATGAATGAAAGAAGGGAAATAGATGAAGTGTTCTTTAAACAGGGACCAATTCTGAAACACAACTTGCCTGTTGAAATCTTAGGGGATCCTCATCCACCCAAGGGGTGATCCCATGTTTGAGCTTAAACCATTCACTGATACTCTTAAATATGCTTATGTAACACCCCGGATATGACTTTCCAATATGTATTCCAACTCTTGCCGTTTCCGGCGCTAAGTTATTTTATTTTCTCGGGTTCGGGTTTTTGTCTTCGTGTGTTGCTATCGTTGTCATGCATCTCATATCATGTCATCATGTGCATTGCATTTGCATACGTGTTCATCTCATGCATTCGAACATTTTCCCCGTTGTCTGTTTTGCATTCCGGCGCTTCGTTCTCCTCCGGTGGTCATTTCTACCTTTCTTTCGTGTGTGGGGATTAAACATTTCCAGATTGGACCGAGACTTGCCAAGCGGCCTTGGTTTACTACCGGTAGACCGCCTGTCAAGTTTAGTACCATTTGGACTTCGTTTGATACTCTAACGGTTAACCGAGGGACCGAAAAGGCCTCGTGTGTGTTGCAGACCAACACCCCTCCAATTTGGCCCAAAACCCTCTCCATCATCTAGAGCGTACAATCACGATCACGTGGCCGAAAACCGCACCTCATTTGGAGCTTCCTAGCCCCCTCTACCTCTATATATAGAACCCCCTCCAAAAATCTTGCGGATGAACCCTAGTCCCGCTCCCTCTCCGCCGCGGACGTGTCCGAACCAGGCCGGACATGTCTGCGCAGCCGCTCCCCTCCAATCGCCCACCGCCACGTGTCCCGCCGCCGTCCTCCCGCGCCGCCGGCCCGCGAGCCCGGGTCAGGCCCCCGCGAGGCCCAGCCGCTCGGCGCCCGCCTCCTCTCGCCGCGTCGCCGCCGCCCGAAGTCCCGCGCCGACCACCGCCGCCATCGCCGCCGACACGCCGCGCGCCGCCGCCCGGAGCTCCAACGCCACTCGGCCGTGCCGCGCCGCCCAATCCTCGCGGCCACCTACGTCACCGGCGTCCTCCGGCGCCGCTCCGGTCGTCCCCCTCGACTCCGGCCTCCTTCACGCCAAACTCCGGCGAGAAGCCCCGTCGATCCTCGAGAAGCATGCCCCGATCCAGATCTGCTACAGTGAAACCCTAGGGGTTGACCTCGTTTTTTTTCCTAAGTCTGCATTATTTTTAGCATTGTTCATCGCATCGTAACTTTGCATCCGTAACTCCGGTTTGGGCATATAGCATATCAAAATGTTCGCCTCAGAGAGTACATCATTTCTTTCCATTGCATCATTTTCATTTGAGTTCATCTTGATGCCCGAAATGCTGTTAGAAGATGGCTACTTGAGATAAGTTGCCAGATCTGCTGCTCCATTTAGATTTTTGTCATTTTTGCCATGATTATTGTGTGCATGATATGCCCATGAGTTCTACATATGTTTTGTTAAGGGTTTTTCCATCTTTCCAGAGGTGCAGCCCATGTATTTTTGTGATGTGTGTGGTGACTAGCACAAGCTTGCAAAGTGAGGCACTTGGTAATGCTGATTTCAGGGACTTAGCATTTCCACAAAGTCCTTGAGCTGTTTATCTCATATGGCCATATGTTCATGTTGTTTCCTAGTGATCCGTGCCTCTTTTGAGGATAATCAGTAAGGATGTTTTGTTAATCTTGTAGTGCTATATCCATACATGTCTTTGTTTGCAATTATGGAGCACCATAGCTTGAGTCAATCGAGCTCTACTTTTGCTACTTCGTGAATCTGGGCAGATTGTCTACTTGTTAGCGATTTTGCCGATGATGTTGTAGTTGATCAGTGCATGCTATGTGATTGTTCTTGCCATGTCTAGCTTATATTTTATGTATTCTTGATGGGTGTATGCTTAGGTTATCATGACTTGCTCTGTAGTGAGTGCAACGAGCTCGTAAACATGCCTACTTGATATCTGTTTTCAGCATGCTCCAGTTTTCACTAAGATATCTGTTTTCAGCATGCTCCAGTTTTCACTAAGTCTGAGAACTGATTATGTTTTTTTGCCATGTTCACATGCTTGCAATTGTATTTTCTGTTCCCTTTTGGCTCAAGGTCACTAAGGGACTTTTGTTAATCTATTTGAGTAGCTCCATGCCATGCTTTACTTTGCCATGTTCAGGTCATGTAGCATGTAGTTTTGTTGCTCCAAAGAGTGCTACCTGATCTGAAATTCCAGACAAGTGTTAATTTCACTAAGTCTGAGATCTGTTTACCATATGCATTTTTGCCATGCTTGTTTGAACCTGTTAATGGATGAATTGGCCGTAGCTCAGTGCTAGACTTGTGTTAAGCATCTTGAATGCATCCCTGCCATGTATTTTGTTTTCCTGTTAGGGTGCTGTAGCATGTTCTTATTGCATTTAGATGACTACTTCCTGTAAATCGCAGACCGGTGTCATATTTGAATTGCTTGCCATTTCCAAACCGTAGCTCCGATTCCGGCGTTCTTTATATCGTTTTCAAGCGATTTCATCTCATCTTTCCAGTGGCACACTTGGTTTTCCAAGTTGAGGCCAGGTTCATGCATCCCTTGTCAAATCTTGCATATGCATCCCGCATCGCATCCCGCATAGCATACCATCCTTGCATCATATTGTTTGATCCGTGCACGTGGTTGATTGTGTCCTTGTTGCTTGTTTGTCTTGTTTGGGTAGAGCCAGGAGACGAGTTTGCTAACGAGGAGCCCGTTGAGTTTGCTTTCGAGGATCCAGTCAACTCTGACCACTTTGCAGGCAAGATGATCATACCCTCGAAATCACTACTATCTTTGCTTTGCTAGATGCTCGCTCTTTTGCTATGCCAATGCTACGATGCCTACCACTTGCTTTCAAGCCTCCCAAATTGCCATGTAAAACCTCTAACCCACGATGTCCTAGCAAACCATTGATTGGCTATGTTACCGCTTTGCTCAGCCCCTCTTATAGCGTTGCTAGTTGCAGGTGAAGATTGGAGACCGTTCCTTGTTGGAACATTATTTACTTGTTGGGATATCATTATTTTATCTTGTTATCTTAATGCATCTATATACTTGGTAAAGGGTGGAAGGCTCGGCCCCTCGCCTAGTGTTTTGTTCCACTCTTGCCGCCCTAGTTTCTGTCATATCGGTGTTATGTTCCCGGATTTTGCGTTCCTTACGCGGTTGGATTATAATGGGAACCCCTTGATATTTCGCCTTGATTAAAGCTTTTCCAGCAATGCCCAACCTTGGTTTTACCATTTTCCACCTAGCCTCTTTTCCCTTGGGTTTCCGGAGCCCGAGGGTCATCTTATTTTAGCCCCCCCCCCCTCGGGCCAGTGCTCCTCTGAGTGTTGGTCCAACCGAGCGATGTCCGGGGCTACCAGGGGCAACTCTGGGCTGGCCTACCCGACGTCTTGCTCATCCGGTGTTCCCTGAGAACGAGATATGTGCAGCTCCTATCGGGATTTGTCGGCACATCTAGGTGGTGTTGCTGGTCTTGTTTTAACCTGTCGAAGTGTCTTGAAGAACCGAGGTACCGAGTCTGATCGGAACATCTCGGGAGGAGGTCTATTCCTTCTTTGACCGTGAGAGCTTGTCATGGGCTAAGTTGGGACTCCCCTGCAGGGACTTGAACTTTCGAAAGCCGTGCCCGCGGTTATGGGCAGATGGGAATTTGTTAATGTCCGGTTGTAGATAACTTGAACCTTAACTTAATTAAAATGAATCAACTGAGTGTGTTACCGTGATGGCCTCTTCTCGACGGAGTCCGGGAAGTGGACACGGTGTTGGAGTAATGCTTGCCGCAGGTTGCCCTCTTTAGTTACTCGTTCGCGCTTTGCCTCCTCTTCTCGCTCTCTTTTGCGGACAGGTTGGTCACCAAATATGCTAGTCGCTTGCTGCAGCTCCACATATTTTACCTTGCCTTACCTATAAGCTTAAATAGTCTTGATCGCGAGGGTGCGAGATTGCTGAGTCCCTATGGCTCACAGATTACTATTACACCAGATGCAGGGCCTGAGGATTCCGCTCCAGGTGACGCGCTCGAGCTCAAGTGGGAGTTCGACGAGGACTCTCAACGATACTGTGTTTCCTTTCCTGATGATCAGTAGTGGTGCCTAGTTGGGGGTGATCGGGACCGTGTCGCATGTTGGGTTATCTTTTATTTTGGCGCCGTAGTCGGGCCATGAGTGTTTGGATGATGTAACGTTATTTATGTACCTTGATTGACGTGGCGAGTGTAAGCCAACTATGTTATCTCCCCTTTTATTATCTATATATTACATGGGATGTTGTGAAGATTGCCTAACTTGCGACATATGCCTTCAATGTGATTATGTCTCTAAGTCGTGCCTTGACACGTGGGAGCTATAGTCGCATCGAGGGTGTTACAAGTTGGTAATCAGAGCCTTCCCCGACCTTAGGAGCCCCATTGCTTGATCGTTTTTAGCGGCCGAGTTGTGTCTAGAAAAATGTTTTGAGTCACCTAGGAATTATATATCGGAGATTTTAGGAATTCTTTTTACTTCACAGTCTCCTCATCACTCTTGTAAGGCATCCTGGCGTAGAGTTTTGACTCTTCTCTTCTCAAATTTTACTAAAAAAATTTAGGATCACGCGGGTATCTTGGAATCGTTCCGATGGTTTTATGACGAGAACATTGTCTTGGTGCCTCCTGTCAGGGGTTTTGTGGAAGTGTCCCGGGGAGTTGAGCTCTGAGGTGTTGTCGTCATAATTTTATCGTTGCAGTTCTGGAATACCTGAGTTTAGTACGCCGACATCGAAAATCTCTTTTATGCAGTTCGTTGGTGAGATAACCTCGACGCCACCCAGTACTGGGGCGGGAGTTCGGGAGTATCGCCATAACTTGTATAACGGATGCTTTTCGAAGGTTGAGGTAGATGGTTTCCGAAGTTTTTCTCGGTTATGTGTTGAAGGATGGATACAGCTGGATGTAGGATTTGTTAGATTTGGGTGAGATATTATGCTTCCCCTGTATCCCCAACACCTGATTGCATAACCGGAAAGGTTCGGGAGTTTCATAGGTGGGAATTCTAGTAGCTCTAGTTCTTCTTCCACGGATAGTTGGTTTGAGATTGGGATTTCTTACCAATTATTCGTTCTTGATCCGTACCTTGTTGATTTATTTCTCTACCTAAATTCTAAGTGGCTTCTCAATTTATGGATATGTGACCATTTCAGGAGGAATGCATTCGTTCATTTTGTTCGGATGTGAAGACTATATGTTGCAATTTTCATTCTGTTGGATTCAGCTTCAATATTTATCTATCAATGTGCTAATGGATGTCAACCTCTTCAGGATGGCTCCTCCAACGCGCACGACTCCGAATCCTGATCCGCCACCACCTCCACCTCCTCCGGAGGCATGACAAGCTGTGATGGCCGCAACCAATGCAAACACACAGTTGATCATGCAAATTCTCCAAGAGCGTAATCAAGGCAACCAAGGGAACCAAGGCAACAATCAGAATCACTTTGCTACACTCAACCAGTTCCTTGCTAACGGGCCAAAGACTTTCAGCAATTGTGTTGAGGCAACTGATGCTGACGATTGGCTCGTGGATCTGTGCAAGCATTTCGAGTGCAGTAACGTCAGGCCTGAGGACTTTGTCACGTTCGCTTCCTTCCAACTCAAAGATCAAGCTGCAGAATGGTTCCAGCAGTACAAGGACTCCAGAGGTGGATGTGTGATCACTTGGGATGAATTCCGTCAAGATTTCAGAGCTCACCATATCCCTCAGAGCGTGGTTGAAAGCAAGCGTGAGGAATTCCGCAACCTGAAGCAAGGCTCTTTGTCTGTCTATGACTACAACAAGTTGTTTCAGAAGCTCGCCCTCTTTGCTAAGCAGGACGTGCCTGATGAGAAGAGCATGATATACCAGTTCAGGGGTGGTCTCAGAGAAGAAATTCAGCTAGCTCTTGTTCTCTTTGAGCCCTTGAGATACGATGAGTTCTACAACATGGCATTGAAGCAAGAGGCTGCTCAACTGAGGTGTGATGCTTCCAAGAAGCGAGTCAGAGATGCTACTCCTTCTTCCTCTACTCAAGTGGCCAAGCAGCAGAAGTATTGGCTTCCTCCTCCTCCGTTCTGTCAGCCGTATCAGCAGAAGAGCAAAGGTGGCAGTGGATCTTCCCACCCACCCAACCCTGGCTTTCAGAACAAGACTTCGTCTCAAGCTCCAAGATCGAGTGCTCCGTACCACCGTCCGCTTTCAGAGGTCACGTGCAACAAGTGCCAACAGAAGGGTCACTATGCCAACAAGTGTCTCAATCAGAGGCGTCTTCCTCCTCCTGTCAGATCGGCAAGTACAGCTATGGTCAAGCATAACACCAAGTCCGCCAAGGTCAACTTGCTGAATGCAGCTCAGGCAGAGGACTCACCAGATGTGATCATGAGTAACCTTCCTGTTAATGACATTCCCGCAAGAGTTCTTTTTGACACTGGTGCATCTTTATCATTTTTATCAAAGCCTTTTGCATCCACGCATGATGTGCATACTATTGATTTGCCTAAGCCGATAACGGTTTCTTCTCCGGGTTTGTTCATGAACACTAAAATGATGGCTCCGGACGTTACTATCACCTTGGGCGACTACAAGTTTCTTTCTTCCCCAATGGTTCTTGGCAACTCGGATATTGATCTTATTCTCGGAATGGATTGGCTTTCTAAGCACAAGGCTCAGCTTGATTGTGCAGCCAGGCAGATTCAATTGACTCATTCGTCTGAGGATGTAATTGTCTTTGCCGCTCGTGATGATACTATCCGTCTGTTTTCTCTCAATGAGAAGGGTGAACTCGATGCTATCTCGCAAATTCCAGTCGTTTGCGAATATCAAGACGTCTTTCCAGAAGAGCTTCCAGGAATGCCTCCGCACCGGCCAGTTGAATTCGTTATTGATCTTGAGCCCGGCATGGAACCAGTGTGCAAGCGTCATTACAAGCTCGGACCTGAAGAGTTGAAGGAGCTGAAGAAGCAACTCGATATTCAAGAAAGAATGGGTCTCATCCGGCCTAGTTCTTCTCCGTCGGGTTGTGGTATTCTTTTTGTGAAGAAGAAGGATGGAACGGACCGACTTTGTGTTGATTACCGTCCATTGAACAAGAAGACCATCAAGAACAAATACCCACTTCCCAACATCAACGAGCTGTTCGAACAACTCAAAGGTGCCCAAGTATTCTCCAAGCTTGATCTCCGTATGGGTTATCATCAGATTTGAATCCGTGAGCAAGATATTCCCAAGACGGCTTTCAGAACAATCTATGGTTCATATGAATACACTGTAATGTCTTTTGGCCTCGTCAACGCTCCTCCGACTTTCTCTCACATGATGAACTTCATCTTCAATGCCTAAACCAATGACTTCGTTTTGGTCTATCTCGACGACATTCTGGTTTTCTCGAAGAACAAGGAAGATCATACCAAGCACTTGCGTTTGGTAATCGATAAGCTAAGGGAACACCAGTTCTACGCCAAGTTCTCCAAGTGCGAATTTTGGCTCGATGAGGTTCTTTATCTTGGTCATATCATCTCTGCCAAGGGCATTGCGGTGAATCCTGAGAAGGTGTCTGCAATTGTGAATTGGGAACCTCCTCAGAACGTGAAGCAACTCCGCAGCTTCCTCGGTCTCGCAAGTTATTGCCGAAGATTCGTTGAAAACTTTTCTAAGATCGCGAAGCCTCTCTCTAATCTCCTCCAGAAGCACGTCAAGTACGTTTGGTCTCCGGAGTGTGACATTGCTTTCAACACTTTGAAAGAGAAATTGATCACTGCTCCAGTTCTGACTCCGCCTGATGAATCCAAGCCGTACGAGGTCTTTTGTGATGCCTCTCTCCAAGGTCTTGGCGCAGTGTTGATGCAAGAGAAGAAAGTTGTTGCTTATACCTCTCGCCAGTTGAAGCCCAATGAGAAGAACTACCCCACTCATGATCTCGAGTTGGCGGCAGTTGTGCATGCTCTTTTGACTTGGAGACATCTCTTATTGGGAAGAAAAGTGGACATATTCACTGACCACAAGAGTCTCAAGTACATCTTCACTCAGCCTAATCTCAACCTCAGGCAAACTCGATGGGTCGAAATGATTCAAGAGTATAATCCGAGTATTGAGTATACTCCAGGCAAGGCCAATGTGATTGCTGACGCATTGAGCAGAAAGGCTTACTGCAACAGTCTGATTCTCAAGCCTTATCAACCCGAGCTTTGTGAAGCTTTTCGCAAACTTAATCTGCAAGTTGTTCCTCAAGGTTTCCTCGCCAACCTTCAAGTCTCTCCCACCTTGGAAGACCAGATTCGCCAAGCCCAGCTTCTTGATGCTATGGTGAAAAAGGTGAAGATTGGGATTGCCAAGAGTCAACCCAAGTACAAGTGTTACCGCCTTGATGACAAGGATACTCTCTTCTTCGAGGATCGTATTGTTGTGCCCAAAGGTGACCTCCGTAAAGTGATCATGAACGAGGCTCACAATTCTCTCCTCTCCATCCACCCTGGGAGCACGAAGATGTATCAGGACCTCAAGCAGGCTTATTGGTGGACTCAAATGAAGCGCGAGATTGCTCAGTTCGTGAATGAATGTGATGTCTGCAGAAGAGTGAAGGCAGAACACCAAAGGCCAGCTGGTCTCCTCCAACCTCTTGCCATTCCAGAATGGAAGTTTGACCACATTGAGATGGACTTCGTGACTGGGTTTCCCAAGTCCAAGCATGGCAATGATGCTATATTCGTTGTCATCAACAAACTCATTAAAGTGGCTCACTTTCTGCCTATCAAAGAGTCAATCACTGCAGCTCAATTAGTGGAACTCTATACCTCTTGAATTTTCTCTCTGCACGGTATTCCACAGGTGATCTCTTCAGACCGTGGCAGCATCTTTACCTCCAAGTTTTGGGATTCTTTTCAGAAGGCCATGGGCACCAACATCCGCTTCAGCACAGCTTTCCATCCTCAAACTAGCGGTCAAGTCGAGCGTGTCAACCAGATTCTCGAAGATATGCTCAGGGCTTGTGTGATCTCCTTCGGCATGAAGTGGGAGGATTGTCTTCCTTATGCTGAATTCTCCTACAACAACAGTTTTCAAGCAAGTTCGGGCAAGGCCCCATTTGAAATTCTGTATGGCAGGAAGTGTCGTACCCCTCTCAACTGGTCCGAAACCGGTGAACGTCAGCTTCTCGGAAATGACTTAATCACAGAGCTAGAGGAAATGTGCAAAGTCATTCGAGATAACCTCAAAGCAGCCCAATCCCGCCAGAAGAGCTACTATGACAGTAAGCACCATGATTTGGCTTTCGAGATCGGAGATCATGTGTACCTCTGCGTCTCTCCTATGAAAGGTACTTGTCGCTTCGGTATCAAAGGGAAGCTTGCCCCTAGATACGTGGGACCTTTCAAGATTGTCAACAAGAGAGGCGATCTCGCCTATCAACTCGAGCTTCCTTCAAACTTTGCAAATGTTCATGATGTGTTCCATGTCTCTCAGCTCCGAAAGTGCTTCAAGACTCCTGACCGCACCGTCAACTTCGAGGACATTGAGCTCCAAGAAGATCTCTCCTATCCTGAGCACCCAGTTGCTATTCTTGAAGAGACTGAACGCAAGACTCGCAACAAGTCAATCAAATTCCTCAAAGTCAAGTGGTCACACCATTCCGACCGTGAAGCTACCTGGGAACACGAGGATCACCTCCGTTCTAAGTACCCGGCGTTCTTTCAGTCCTAGATCTCGGGACGAGATCCTTTCGTAGTGGTGGAGTGTTGTAACACCCCGGATATGACTTTCCAATATGTATTCCAACTCTTGCCGTTTCTGGCGTTAAGTTATTTTATTTTCTCGGGTTCGGGTTTTTGTCTCCGTGTGTTGCTATCGTTGTCATGCATCTCATATCATGTCATCATGTGCATTGCATTTGCATACGTGTTCATCTCATGCATTCGAACATTTTCCCCGTTGTCTGTTTTGCATTCCGGCGCTTCGTTCTCCTCCGGTGGTCATTTCTACCTTTCTTTCGTGTGTGGGAATTAAACATTTCCGGATTGGACCGAGACTTGCCAAGTAGTCTTGGTTTACTACCGGTAGACCGCCTGTCAAGTTTCGTACCATTTGGACTTCGTTTGATACTCTAACGGTTAACTGAGGGACCGAAAAGGCCTCGTGTGTGTTGCAGCCCAACACCCCTCCAATTTGGCCCAAAACCCACCTAAACCCTCTCCATCATCTAGAGCGTTCGATCACGATCACGTGGCCGAAAACCGCACCTTATTTGGAGCTTCCTAGCCCCCTCTACCTCTATATATAGAACCCCCTCCAAAAATCTTGCGGATGAACCCTAGCCCTGCTCCCTCTCCGCCGCCGGACGTGTCCGAACCAGGACGGACACGTCCGCGCAGCCGCTCCCCTCCAATCGCCCACCGCCACATGTCCCGCCGCCGTCCTCCCGCGCCGCCGACCCGCGAGCCCGGGTCAGGCCCCCGCGAGGCCCAGCCGCTCGGCGCCCGCCTCCTCTCGTCGTGCCGCCGCCTCAGCTCCCGCGCCGCTGCCCGGAGTCCCGCGCCGACCACCGCCGCCATCGCCGCCGACACGCCGTGCGCCGCCGCCCGGAGCTCCGGCGCCGCCCGGAGCTCCGGCGCCGCTCGGCCGCGCCGCGCCGCCCCATCCTCGCGGCCACCTCCGTCGTCGGCGTCCTCCGGCGTCACTTCGGTCGTCCCCCCTCGACTCCGGCCTCCTCCATGCCCAACTCTGGCGAGAAGCCCCGTCGATCCTCGAGAAGCGTGCCCCGATCCAGATCTGCTACAGTGAAACCCTAGGGGTTGACCTCGTTTTTTTCCCAAGTCTGCATTATTTTTAGCATTGTTCATCGCATCGTAACTTTGCATCCGTAACTCCGTTTTGGGCATATATCATATCAAAATGTTCGTGTCAGAGAGTACATCATTTATTTCCATTGCATCATTTTCATTTGAGTTCATCTTGATGCCCGAAATGCTGTTAGAAGATGGCTACTTGAGATAAGTTGCCAGATCTGCTGCTCCATTTAGATTTTTGTCATTTTTGCCATGATTATTGTGTGCATGATATGCCTATGAGTTCTACATATGTTTTGTTAAGGGTTTTGCCATCTTTCCAGAGGTGCAACCCATGTATTTTTGTGATGTGTGTGGTGACTAGCACAAGCTTGCAAAGTGAGGCACTTGGTAATGCTGATTTCAGGGACTTAGCATTTCCACTGTCCTTGAGCTATTTATCTCATATGGCCATATGTTCATGTTGTTTCCTAGTGATCCGTGCCTCTTCTGAGGATGATCAGTAAGGATGTTTTGTTAATCTTGTAGTGCTCTATCCATCCATGTCTTTGTTTGCAATTATGGAGCAACATAGCTTGAGTCAATCGAGCTCTACTTTTGCTACTTCGTGAATCTGGGCAGATTGTCTACTTGTTAGCGATTTTGCCAATGATGTTGTAGTTGATCAGTGCATGCTATGTTATTGTTCTTGCCATGTCTAGCTTATATTTTATGTATTCTTGATGGGTGTATGCTTAGGTTATCATGACTTGCTCTGTAGTGAGTGCAACGAGCTCGTAAACATGCCTACTTGATATCTGTTTTCAGCATGCTCCAGTTTTCACTAAGTCTGAGAACTGATTATGTTTTTTTGCCATGTTCACATGCTTGCAATTGTATTTTCTGATCCCTTTTGGCTCAAGGTCACTAAGGGACTTTTGTTAATCTATTTGAGTAGCTCCAAGCCATGCTTTACTTTGCCATGTTCAGGTCATGTAGCATGTAGTTTTGTTGCTCCAAAGAGTGCTACCTGATCTGAAATTCCAGACAAGTGTTAATTTCACTAAGTCTGAGATCTGTTTACCATATGCATTTTTGCCATGCTTGTTTGAACCTGTTAATGGATGAATTGGCCGTAGCTCAGTGCTAGACTTTTGTTAAGCATCTTGAATGCATCCCTGCCATGTATTTTGTTTTCCTGTTAGGGTGCTGTAGCATGTTCTTATTGCATTTAGATGACTACTTCCTGTAAATCGCAGACCGGTGTCATATTTGAATTGCTTGCCATTTCCAAACCGTAGCTCCGATTCCGGCGTTCTTTATATCGTTTTCAAGCGATTTCATCTCATCTTTCCAGTGGCACACTTGGTTTTCCAAGTTGAGGCCAGGTTCATGCATCCCTTGTCAAATCTTGCATATGCATCCCGCATCGCATCCCGCATAGCATACCATCCTTGCATCATATTGTTTGATCCGTGCACGTGGTTGATTGTGTCCTTGTTGCTTGTTTGTCTTGTTTGGGTAGAGCCAGGAGACGAGTTTGCTAACGAGGAGCCCGTTGAGTTTGCTTTCGAGGATCCAGTCAACTCTGACCACTTTGCAGGCAAGATGATCATACCCTCGAAATCACTACTATCTTTGCTTTGCTAGATGCTCGCTCTTTTGCTATGCCAATGCTACGATGCCTACCACTTGCTTTCAAGCCTCCCAAATTGTCATGTCAAACCTCTAACCCACCATGTCCTAGCAAACCGTTGATTGGCTATGTTACCGCTTTGCTCAGCCCCTCTTATAGCGTTGCTAGTTGCAGGTGAAGATTGGAGACCGTTCCTTGTTGGAACATTATTTACTTGTTGGGATATCATTATTTTATCTTGTTATCTTAATGCATCTATATACTTGGTAAAGGGTGGAAGGCTTGGCCCCTCACCTAGTGTTTTGTTCCACTCTTGCCGCCCTAGTTTCCGTCATATCGGTGTTATGTTCCCGGATTTTGCGTTCCTTACGCGGTTGGATTATAATGGGAACCCCTTGATATTTTGCCTTGATTAAAGCTTTTCCAGCAATGCCCAACCTTGGTTTTACCATTTGCCACCTAGCCTCTTTTCCCTTGGGTTTCCGGAGCCCGAGGGTCATCTTATTTTAGCCCCCCCCCCCGGGCCAGTGCTCCTCTGAGTGTTGGTCCAACCGAGCGATGTCCGGGGCTACCAGGGGCAACTCTGGGCTGGCCTACCCGACGTCTTGCTCATCTGGTGTGCCCTGAGAACGAGATATGTGCAGCTCCTATCGGGATTTGTCGGCACATCTGGGTGGTGTTGCTGGTCTTGTTTTAACCTGTCGAAGTGTCTTGAAGAACCGAGGTACCGAGTCTGATCAGAACGTCTCGGGAGGAGGTCTATTCCTTCGTTGACCGTGAGAGCTTGTCATGGGCTAAGTTGGGACTCCCCTGCAGGGACTTGAACTTTCGAAAGCCATGCCCGCGGTTATGGGCAGATGAGAATTTGTTAATGTCCGGTTGTAGATAACTTGAACCTTAACTTAATTAAAATGAATCAACTGAGTGTGTTACCATGATGGCCTCTTCTCGACGGAGTCCGGGAAGTGGACACGGTGTTGGAGTAATGCTTGCCGCAGGTTGCCCTCTTTAGTTACTCGTTCGCGCTTTGCCCCCTCTTCTCGCTCTCTTTTGTGAACAGGTTGGTCACCAAATATGCTAGTCGCTTGCTGCAGCTCCACATATTTTACCTTGCCTTACCTATAAGCTTAAATAGTCTTGATCGCGAGGGTGCGAGATTGATGAGTCCCTGTGGCTCACAGATTACTATTACACCAGATGCAGGGCCTGAGGATTCCGCTCCAGGTGACGCGCTCGAGCTCAAGTGGGAGTTCGACGAGGACTCTCAACGATACTATGTTTCCTTTCCTGATGATCAGTAGTGGTGCCCAGTTGGGGGTGATCAGGACCGTGTCGCATGTTGGGTTATCTTTTATTTTGGCGCCATAGTCGGGCCATGAGTGTTTGGATGATGTAATGTTATTTATGTACCTTGATTGACGTGGCGAGTGTAAGCCAACTATGTTATCTCCCCTTTTATTATAT
This sequence comes from Triticum urartu, assembly GCF_003073215.2. NCBI lineage: Eukaryota > Viridiplantae > Streptophyta > Magnoliopsida > Poales > Poaceae > Triticum > Triticum urartu. Next base: position 576,984,955 of record NC_053023.1, on the reverse strand, counting down.
ATATATTACATGGGATGTTGTGAAGATTGCCTAACTTGTGACATATGCCTTCAATGCGATTATGTCTCTAAGTCGTGCCTCGACACGTGGGAGCTATAGTCGCATCGAGGGTGTTACAGCTTATCTTGATGAAAAGAAGATATATCCTATTATTATTAGTGCTAACCTTTCAGATAAGGAGGAAGAAAAATTATTGAAAACTCTGAAGAAGCACTGTGCTGCTATTGGATATACTCTTGATGATCTTAAGGGCATTAGTCCCACTCTATGTCAACACAAAATAAATTTGGAAAAGATGCCAAACCAGTTATTGATCCCCAACGACGACTGAATCCTAAGATGAAAGAAGTGGTAAGAAAATAAATACTAAAGCTCCTTGAGGCAGGTATAATTTATCTCGTTGCTGATAGTCAGTGGGTAAGTCCTGTCCATTGTGTTCCTAAGAAGGGAGGTATTACTGTCGTTCCTAATGATAAAGATGAATTGATTCCGCAAAGAATTATTACAGGTTATAGGATGGTAATTGATCTCCGCAAATTAAATAAGGCTACTAAAAAAGATCATTACCCCTTACCTTTTATTGATCAAATGCTAGAAAGATTATCCAAACATACACATTTTTGCTTTCTAGATGGTTATTCTGGTTTCTCTCAAATACCTGTGTGAGCTGATGATCAATCTAAGACAACTTTTACTTGCCCTTTCGGTACCTTTGCTTATAGACGTATGCCTTTTGGTTTATGTAATGCACCTGCTACCTTTCAAAGATGCATGATGGCTATATTTTCTGATTTTTGTGAAAAGATATGTGAGGTATTCATGGATGATTTCTCCGTTTATGGATCCTCTTTTGATGATTGCTTAAGCAACCTTGATCGAGTTTTGCAGAGATGTGAAGAAACTAACCTTGTCTTGAATTGGGAGAAATGCCACTTTATGGTTAATGAAGGTATTGTCTTGGGGCACAAAATTTCTGAAAGAGGCATTGAAGTTGATAAAGCTAAGGTTGATGCTATTGAAAAGATGTTGTGTCCCAAGGACATCACAAGTATAAGAAGTTTCCTTGGTCATGTCGGCTTTTATAGGAGGTTCATTAAGGACTTCTCAAAAATTTCTCGGCCTCTGACTAATTTATTACAAAAAGATATATCATTCGACTTTGATGATGATTGTGTAGAACCATTTGAAATACTTAAGAAAGCATTAATCTCTCCACCTATTGTTCAGCCACCTGATTGGAATTTACCTTTTGAAATTATGTGTGATGCTAGTGATTATGCTGTAGGTCCTGTTCTAGGGAAAAGAGTTGATAAGAAATTAAATGTTATTCAATATGCTAGTAAAACTCTAGACAATGCCCAGAGAAATTATGCTTCAACTGAAAAAGAATTCTTAACAGTTGTATTTGCTTGTGATAAGTTCAGACCTTATATTGTTGATTCTAAAGTAACTATTCACATGGATCATGCTGCTATTAAATATCTTATGGAAAAGAAAGATGCTAAACCTACACTTATTAGATGGGTTCTCTTGCTGCAAGAATTTGATTTGCATATTATTGATAGAAAGGGAGCTGAGAACCCCGTTTCAGACAACTTGTCTAGGTTAGAAAATGTTCTTGATGACCCACTACCTATTGATGATAGCTTTCCTGATGAACAATTAAATGTCATAAATGCTTCTCACACTGCTCCATGGTATGCTGATTATGCTAATTACATTGTTGCTAAATTTATACCACCTAGTTTCACATACCAACAAAAGAAAAAGTTTTTCTACGATCTAAGGCATTACTTCTGGGATGACCCACACCTTTACAAAGAAGGAGCAGATGGTTTTATTAGACGTTGTGTACCTGAGCATGAACAGGAACAGATCCTACGCAAGTGTCACTCCGAAGCTTATGGAGGACACCACGCTGGAGATAGAACTGCACATAAGGTATTGCAATCCGGTTTTTATTGGCCTACTCTCTTCAAGGATGCCCGTAAGTTTGTCTTATCTTGTGATGAATGTCAAAGAATTGGTAATATTAGTAGACGTAAAGAAATGCCTATGAATTATTCACTTGTTACTGAACCATTTGATGTTTGGGGCTTTGATTATATGGGACCTTTTCCTGCCTCTAATGGATATACACATATTTTAGTTGTTGTTGATTACGTTACTAACTGGGTAGAAGCTATTCCAACTTGTAGTGTTGATCATAACACCTCTATTAAGATGCTTAAAGAAGTTATTTTTCTGAGGTTTGGAGTCCCTAGATATCTAATGGCTGATGGTGGTTCACATTTTATTCATGGTGCTTTCCGTAAAATGCTTGCTAAATATGATGTTAATCGTAGAATTGCATCTCCTTATCACCCACAGTCTAGTGGTCAAGTAGAATTGAGTAATAGAGAACTCAAATTAATTTTGCAAAAGACTGTTAATAGATCTAGAAAGAATTGGTCCAAGAAACTTGATGATGCATTATGGGCCTATAGAACTGCATATAAAAATCATATGGGTATGTCTCCGTATAAAATGGTTTATGGAAAAGCATGTCACTTACCCCTCGAACTAGAACATAAGGCTTATTGGGCTATTAAAGAGCTCAATTATGATTTCAAACTTGCCGGTGAGAAAAGGTTATTTGACATTAGCTCACTCGATGAATGGAGAACCCAAGCCTATGAAAATGCCAAATTGTTTAAAGAAAAAGTTAAAAGATGGCATGACAAAAGAATACAAAAGCGTGAGTTTAATGTAGGTGATTATGTATTGCTATACAACTCTCATTTAAGATTTTTTGCAGGAAAGCTTCTCTCTAAATGGGAAGGTCCTTACGTTATCGAGGAGGTCTATCGTTCCGGTGCCATAAAAATCAACAACTTCGAAGGCACAAATCCGAAGGTGGTAAACGGTCAAAGAATCAAACATTATATCTCAGGTAATCCTATAAATGTTGAAACCAATATTATTGAAACTGTAACCCCGGAGGAATACATAAGGGACACTTTCCGGAACATTTCAGACTCCGAAAAGGAATAGGTATGTCGTACGGTAAGTAAACCGACTCCAAAACAGTTCTAATGGCAATTTTTCTCCGTTTTGGAATATTTAGAAAAATAGAAAAATAAAAAGCAGTCTGGGAAGGACACGAGGGCTCCACGAGGGTGGAGGGCGCGCCCTACCCCCCTGGGCGTGCCCCCTGCCTCGTGGGCACCTCGTGTGCTCTCCAGACTCCGTTTTCTTGCAAGTTACATATTTTGGTCGGTAAAAATTCATTATATAATCCCCCGAAGGTTCTAACTCCCGTATCACGCAATTATCCCCTGTTTGTGTTCTGAGTTGTTGCTGCTGCAGATTAGAGCAAGATGTCTTCGCAAGAGTCAGTCGGGGAGAGCCGGGTGTCTCATCCGGCACCGAGATCAATGACAAACAACAATGTTGACCACTTTGGGCCAGCAACAGAGGAATAGATGGAGGCTGATTTGAAGAGGATAGATGCCATGGAGGAGGATCAAGAAGTCACTTCTCGCTTCTGAGCTGGATTCACAATGGGGGAACTACAGAGCTCAGCTATCCCAAACTCGGTTATCCCTTCCAATGTTAGATTTCTTTCTTATGAGAATATGAAAAAGAGTGTCACTTGTTCTCCCGCAGCTATGCAACACCCTTGGGTGCAGGGAGCTTTGGCTGTTACAGGAAAACTTCGAAAGGAAATAATGGACCTCAAGCAGCAAGTCAATAAGCTCGAGGAGGAGAATCGTATCCTAAGGGGCATCATCGCCAAGAATATCACATCACCATCCCCGAAAAAAGAGATATAATCACATGGGTATGGGCACTCCCCTTGGCAACTGCCAAGCTTGGGGGAGTGCCCCGATATCGTATCACCATCACTTTTGTCTTTACCATTTTTCTTAGTTTGACCCTTTTGGTAATATCTTGATCTAGTAGCATAAAGTTTTAGTATGATCTAGTTGTGAGTTTTGCTTTATGATCCTTCTATGTAATCGAGTCTGTGAGCTATATATAATAAAGATTAGTGTTAAGTCAAGGGCTTGATTATTTTGTCATGATCTTGAGTGAATAAAAGAAAAGAGAAAGAAATAAAAAGAAACAAAGAGATCATAACGATCTTATGGAGACTAATGAGCTCACATATAAAGAGTATGATGAATAAAAGTTGTTGAGAGTTGACAAACATAGTTTTGGTCATCGTTGCAATTAATAGGAAGTAATAAAGAAAGAGAGGTCTTCACATATAAATACACTATATTGGACATCTTTTATGATTGTGAGCACTCATTAAAATATGGCATGCTAAAGAGTTGACGTTGGACAAGGAAGACAACGTGATGGGTTATGTTTTCTTACATCTGAGATAAATTATATTGTCATGGATCATCCAACATGATTGAGCTTGCCTTTCCCTCTCATGCTAGCCAATTCTTTGCACCAAGTAGAGATACTACTTGTGCTTCCAAACACCCTTAAACCAGTTTTGCCATGAGAGTCCATCATACCTACCTATGGATTAAGTAAGATCCCTCAAGTAAGTTGTCATCGGTGCAAGCAATAAAAATTGCCCTCTAAATATGTATGACTTATTAATGTGTGAGAAAATAATCTTTAATCGATCGTGTGATACGGAAGAAATAAAAGCGACGGACTGCATAATAAAGGTCCATATCACAAGTGGCAATATAAAGTGACGTTCTTTCGCATTAACATTTTGTGAATCCAACTATAAAAGCGCATGACAACCTTTGCTTCCCTCTACGAAGGGCCTATCTTTTACTTTTATCTCCTACCTTGCATAAGAGTCATGGTGATCTTCACCCTTCCTTTTTACATTTTATCTTTTGGCAAGCACAACATGTTGGAAAGATCCTGGTATATATGACTAATTGGATGTGAGTTTTCATGAACTATTATTGTTGACATTACCCTTGAGGTAAAACGTTGGGAGGCAAAACTATAAGCCCCTATCTTTCTCTGTGTCCGGTTAAAACTCCATACCCATAAGTATTGCGTGAGTGTTAGCAATTGTGAAAGACTATATGATAGTTGAGTATGTGGACTTGCTGAAAAGCTCTTACATTGACTCTTTCCTATGTTATGATAAATTGCAATTGCACCAATGACTGAGATTATAGTTTGTTAGTTTTCAATGAAGTTTATGATTCATACTTCAAATTGTGATTGAATTGTTACTCTAGCATAAGAGATCATATGACAAAAATTATATAAGTTGTTGTTCTAAGAATGATCATGATGCCCTCATGTTCGTATTTTATTTTTATCGACACCTCTATCTCTAAACATGCGGACATATTTTTCGATTTCGGCTTTCGCTTGAGGACAAGCGAGGTCTAAGCTTGGGGGAGTTGATACGTCCATTTTGCATCATGCTTTTATATCGATATTTATTACATTATGGGCTGTTATTACATATTACGTCACAATACTTATGCCTATTCTCTCTTATTTTACAAGGTTTACATAAAGAGGGAGAATGCCGACAACTGGGATTCTGGGCTGGAAAAGGAGCAAATATTAGAGACCTATTCTGCATGGCTCCAAAAGTCCTGAAACTTCACGGAAGTCATTTTCACAATATATAAAAAATACTGAGCGCAAGAAGTTCCAGAAGGGGGCCACACCCTGGCCACGAGGGTGGGGGCGTGCCCTACCCCCCTGGCGCGCCCCCTGCCTCGTGGGCCCCCTGGTGGCCCTCCGATGCCCATCTTCTGCTATATGGAGTCTTTCGTTGAGGAAAAAATCATAAGCAAGCTTTCGGGACGAGACTCCGCCACCACGAGGCGGAACCAATCTAGGGCTCTGGCAGAGCTGTTCTGCCGGGGAAACTTCCCTCCGGGAGGGGGAAATCATCGCCATCGTCATCACCAACGATCCTCTCATCGGGAGGGGTCAATCTCCATCAACATCTTCACCAGCACCATCTCCTCTCAAACCCTAGTTCATCTCTTGTATCCAATTCTTGTCTCTAAGTCTGGGATTGGTACCTATGGGTTGCTAGTAGTGTTGATTACTCCTTGTAGTTGATGCTAGTTGGTTTATTTGGTGGAAGATCATATGTTCAGATCCTATATCCATATTAATACCCCTCTGATTATGAACATGAATATGTTGTGTGAGTAGTTACGTTTGTTCCTGAGGACATGGGAGAAGTCTTGCTATTAGTAGTCATGTGAATTTGGTATTTGTTCGATATTTTGATGAGATGTATGTTGTCTCTCCTCTAGTGGTGTTATGTGAACGTCGACTACATGAAACTTCACCATTATCTGGGCCTAGAGGAAGGCATTGGGAAGTAATAAGTAGATGATGGGTTGCTAGAGTGACAGAAGCTTAAACCCTAGTTTATGCGTTGCTTCGTAAGGGGCTGATTTGGATCCATATGTTTCATGCTATGGTTAGGTTTACCTTAATACTTTTTTTGTAGTTGCGGATGCTTGCAATAGAGGTTAATCATAAGTGGGATTCTTGTCCAAGTAAGGACAGCACCCAAGCACCGGTCCACCCACATACCAAATTATCAAAGTACCGAATGTGAATCATATGAACGTGATGAAAACTAGCTTGACGATATTCCCATGTGTCCTCGGGAGTGCTTTTCTCTATATAAGAATTTGTCTAGGCTTGTCCTTTGCTACAAAAAGGATTGGGCCACCTTGCTGCACTTTATTTACTTTTGTTACTCGTAGCTTGTTACATATTATCTTATCACAAAACTATCTGTTACCTATAATTTCAGTGCTTGCAGAGAATACCTTGCTGAAAACCTCTTATCATTTCCTTCTGCTCCTCGTTGGGTTCAACACTCTTACTTATCGAAAGGACTACGATAGATCCCCTATACTTGTGGATCATCAGGGCCCTAATCCACCTTCGGGCCCTGGGCCTTCATGTTAGATCTCCTCGGTAAAGCGCCAGACCTCTTATCTTCATGGGCTTCAAACATGACTAACTCCTTGTGGGCATAACTCGACCCTCATGGCCGGTTTATACTTAATAGTAATATCCCCAACACTAACCATAGACATGTGTTGTCATTTGATGAATGGGATCACATCATTAGTAGAATGATGTGGTGGACAAGACCCATCCGTTAGCTTAGCATGTTGATCGTTCAATTTTATTGCTATTGCTTTCTTCATGTCAAATACATATTCCTTCGACTATGAGATTATGCAACTCCCGGATACCGGAGGAATACCTTGTGTGCTATCAAACATCACATCATAACTGGGTGATTATAAAGATGCTCTACAGGTGTCTCCGAAGGTGTTTGTTGGGTTGGCATAGATCGAGATTAGGATTTGTCACTCCGAGTATCGGAGAGGTATCTCTCGGCCCTCTCGGTAATGCACATCATAATAAGCCTTGCAAGCAATGTGACTAATGAGTTATTTGCAAGATGATGCATTACAGAACGAGTAAAGAGACTTGCTGGTAACAAGATTGAACTAGGTATGAAGATACCGACGATCGAATCTCGGGCAAGTAACATACCGATGACAAAGGGAATAACGTATGTTGTCATTACGGTACGACCCATAAAGATCTTCGTAGAATATGTGGGAACCAATATGAGCATCTAGGTTCCACTATTGGTTATTGACCGGAGAGGTGTCTCGGTCATGTCTACATAGTTCTCGAACCCGTAGGGTCCGCACGCTTAACGTTCGATGACGATTTTGTATTATATGAGTTATGTGATTTGGTGACCGAATGTTGTTTGGAGTCCCGGATGAGAACACGGACTTGACAAGGAGTGTCGAAATGGTCAAGAGGTAAAGATTCATATATAGGACACCAGAAGTGTTCTGGGGGTACCGGGTACGCATCGGGCACCGGAAGGGGTTGCGGGCATCCCCCCCCCCCCGGCAAAGATATGGGCCTTATTGGGCCAATGGTGGGATAGACCAGCCCCTAGTGGCTGGTGCACCCCCATATTGGCCGAATAGGAGGAGAAGGAAGGAGGGGAAGGGAGAAACGAAAGGGGAGGATTTGGCCTCCCCCTTTCCTTCTCTCCCCCTCTCTTTCCTTCCCCCTTCGACACTTATGGAAGGTGGGAGGCCGACTTGTGGGAGGCGCCCAAGTTGGATTACTCCTACTTGGGGCGCCCCTTGCCGCCCCTCTCCCTCTCCCACCTATATATATGTGGGGGGGCACCACTAGAACACATATCATTGATTCCTAGCCATGTGCGCCTTCCCCCTCCACAGTTTACGCCTCCGGTCATATTGTCGTAGTGCTTAGGTGAAGCCCTGCGCGGATCACTTCACCATTGATGGCAGCTGGAACTACGTCGGTATTTCCCCGGAGAGGGAGGGATGATGTAGCACAGCGACGGTAGAGTATTTCCCTTAGTTATGAAGCCAAGGTATCGAACCAGTAGGACAACCAAGCAAAACAACGTAAGCAACCCATGCACACAAATAACAACACCTCGCAACCCGACGTGTCAAAGGGGTTGTCAATCCCTTTCGGGTAACGGCACCAGAAATTGGTGTGTGACGGTAAAAAGGTTGTAATAGATTGGATAAATAGATCGCAAATAAAATAAAGTGCAACAAAGTTAATTTTGGTTTAATAGATCTGAAAAAATGCAAAGGAAAAGTAGATCGCAAAGGCAAATATATGAGAAGTAAGACCTGGGGCCCGTAGGTTTCACTAGTGGCTTCTCTCGAGAAAATAGCAAACGGTGGGTAAACAAATTACTGTTGGGAAATTGCTAGAACTTCAAATAATTATGACGATATCCAGGCAATGATCATTACATGGGAGTCACGTCCAAGATTAGTAGACCGACTCCTACCTGCATCTACTACTATTACTCCACACATCGACCGCTATCCAGCATGCATCTAGTGTATTAAGTTCATGGAAAAACGGAGTAATGCAATAAGAATGATGACATGATGTAGACAAGATCCGTTTATCTATATGGCGGTAGATATAGATCTCGTCTTTTTATCCTTAGTAGCAACGATACATACGTGTCGGTTCCCTTTCTGTCACTGGGATCAAGCACTGTAAGATCGAACCCACTACCGGGCACATCTTCCCATTGCAAGATAAATAGATCGAGTTGGCCAGAGAAAACCCAAATATCGGAGAAGAAATACGAGGCTATAAGAGATCACGCATAAAAGAGATCAAAGAAACTCAAATACTTTGATGGATATAAAAACATAGATCTGATCATAAACTCGAAGTTCATCGATCCCAACAAAACACACCGCAAAAGAGTTACATCATATGGATCTCCAAGAGACCATTGTATTGAGAATCAAGAGAGAGAGAGAGATGAAGCCATCTAGCTAATAACTACGGACCCGTAGGTCTACAAAGAACTACTCATGCATCATCGGAGAGGCGCCAATGGAAGTGGTGAACCCCTTCGTGATGGTGTCTAGATTGGATCTGGTGTTTCTGGACTCCGCGGCGGCTGGATGAATATTTCGTCGACTCCCCTAGGGTTCTGGGATTTTGGGGGTATTTATAGAGCAAAGAGGCGGTCTGGGGGGCACCCGGGGTGGGCACAACCCACCGGGGCGCGCCAGGGCATCCTGGCGCGCTCTGGTGGGTTGTGCCCCCTTGGGGCACCCCCCCCCCCCGGTGTAACCAGGGCCCATTGCCCTCCTTCTAGCCCATAAAAATTCATCGTAAAGTTTTGTGCCATTTGGACTCCGTTTGATATTGATTTCCTGCAATGTAAAAAACATGGGAAAAACAGGAACTGGCACTGGGCACTATGTCAATAGGTTAGTACCAAAAAATGATATAAAATGACTATAAAATGATTATAAAACATCCAAGATTGATAATAAAACAACATGGAACAATAAAAAATTATAGATACATTAGAAAGGTATCGGCATCCCCAAGCTTAACTCCTACTCGTCCTCGAGTAGGTAAGTGAGAAAAACAGAATTTTTGATGTGGAGTGCTGTTCATCAAGACATATTATATTCTTTTCTTTATAGCATGGACATTTGGACTTTAAATGATTCAAAGTAATAGTCTAGTCTTGACATAATAATTTAGATACTCAAGCATATCAACAAGCAACCATGTCTTTCAAAATATCAATGCTAAAATAAGATATCCCTATCCCATCATGCTCAAACATTGATCCATGCATGAAACACACTCAAATATTAACTACACCCAATACTTGAGCACGATCATATTGCCTCCTAGTTGGTGCTTTTTATAAGAGAAGATGGAGACTCAAATTTCAAAATAAAAATTGCATAATAGTAAAAGAAAGTCCCTTCGCAGAGGGAAGTAGGGATTTGTAGAGGTGCCAGAGCTCAAAGCGAAAATTTTGAGATAAAAACATTTTGGGAGGTGTATCCATCCCACCAACGAAAACGACTTAGAGTTCCGAACACTTTCCATGCTAGATATGCCATAGACGGTTCCCAAATAGAAAAATAAAGTTTATTCCTTTTTCCACCATAACTTTCACTTTCCATGGCTTGTCGTATCCACGGGTGCCCTCCATACCAACACTTTCCAAGGAATTTATTATTTGACAACATAAAGTAAATTCATTTTTGTTTTTGCATTTTGGGATTGGGCATCCCTAATACCTTTTCCTTACTCTCGTGCAGTGACAAGTGAATAAACACTCATCTTGAGAATAACACATCTAGCATGGAAAATATTAGCCACCCGTTACCGTTCCACAAGCGAAACAAACACACAAAAGAGAAGTTTATTTTGAAAAATAGAGATGGCACTTGCAAATTTGCTTAGAACGGCAAAAGAATACCGCATATAGGTAGATATAGTGGACTCATGTGGCAAAACTGGTTTAAAGGATTTTGGATGCACAAGTAGAAGTCATACTTAGTGCAAAATGAAGGCTAGCAAAAGATTGGGAAGCGACCAACCAAGAAACGAATAATCTCATAAGCAAGCATTAAGCATAATTAACACCAAATAATGCACCACAAGTAGGATATAATTTTCATTGCATGACTATTGACTTTCGTGCATGCATAGGAAATCACAAACCTTAACACCCATATTCTTACTAGAGCACAATTACTCGTCAACATAACTCACATATCACATCATCATAACTCAAAACTATTACTAAGAATCAAGTTTATTTTGTCCAATGATCTTCATGAAATTTTCTTTACTTTAACCTTCTTGGATATCTATCACTTTGAGACTAATTTTCATGAGTTGCTTTTCATAAGCTCAACCAAATATAAGTGAAGATCATGAGCATAACAAATTTTCTTTCTCTCAAAATAATTTAAGTGAAGAAAGAGAGAATTTTTTCAAAATTTTACTAACTCTCAAACAAATCTAAGTGAAGCAAGAGAGCATTTCTTCAAAAATAACAAAGCACACCGTGCTCAAAAAGATATAAGTGAAGCACTAGAGCAAGTCCTAGCCCATAAAAGATTTAAGTGAAGCATAGAGAGTAATTCTAACAAGGCGTGACATAATTTCGGCTCTCTCAAATAGGTGTGTCCAGAAAGGAATGATAACTTAAAACAAAAAATAAAACAAGAAAAGACACATATCATACAAGACGCTCCAAGCAAAACACATATCATGTGACGAATAAAAATATAGTCTCGAGTAAAATACCGATAGTTGTTGGAAGAAAGCGGGGATGCCACTCGGGGGCATCCCCAAGCTTAGCTGGTTGCTCATTCTTGGATAATAGCTCAGGATTCCAAGGCATCCCCAAGCTTAGGCTCTTACATCCTTCCTTCATCCATCGTAAGATAACCCAAAACTTGAAAAAACTTTAATCACACAAAACTCAACAAAGCCTTCGTGAGATCTGTTAGTATAAGAATAATAAACCACTACTATAAGTGTTGTATCAAACCAATTCATATTTTGTTTTTGTATTATATCTATTGTATTCCAACTTTTCTATGGAAAAAACTCATCAAAGAAAACCATAGAGCCATTAAAATAAGCACACAACACAAAGAAAATGGAATCTATCAAAACAGAATAGTCTGTAGCAAACTGACTATTTCGAATACTTCTGTAACTCCAAAAACTCTGAAAACTAGGATGACCTGAGAAATTTTTATATTGATCTACTGCAAATGGAATGAGTATTTTATCGCTCTCTGGTAAAAAATGAAAATTAATTTCGTGAGCGTAAACTTTCTGTTTTTTCAGCAAGATCAAACAACTATTGCCCAAGAAGATCCTAAAGGCTTTACTTGGCACAAACACTAATTAAAACATAAAAACACAATTATAACAGTAGCATAATTGTGCTAACACTCAAGAACAGAAAGCAAAAAAGCAAAAATAAATTTTATTCATTGGGTTGCCTCCCAACAAGCGCTATAGTTTTATGCCCCTAGCTAGGCATAAGATTTCAACGATGCTCACATGAAAGATAATAATTGAAGCATAAAGAGAGCATCATAAAACATGTGAAAACATACTTAAGTCTAACATACTTCTTATGCATAGGAATTTTATAGGCAAACAAATTATCAAGACAAGCAAAAACTAGCATATGCAAGGAAGAAGAAATAAACAATAGCAATCTCAACATAACAAGAGGTAATTTAGTAACATGAAAAGTTTTACAACCATATTTTCCTCTCTCAAAATAATTACATGTAGGATCATAATTAAATTCAACAATATACATATCACATAAAATATTCTCTTCATGATCCACATGCACGCAAAGTTGACACTCTTCCAAAATAGCGGGATTATTTTTAGCTAAAGTTGGCACTCTTCCAAACCCACTTTTAATATTATAGCAAGCATATTCATCATGAGGTTTAAATAAATTTTCAAGATCATCAGAATCATCACCCCAATCATGATCATTGCAAAAAGTAGTAGACATAGCAAAATTAGCATCCCCAAGCTTGGGGTTTTGCATATTATTAGCACAATTGACATTAATAGAATTTACAGTAAAATCATTGTAATCATGCTTTTCATTCAAGGAGCTATCATGAATCACTTCATAAATTTCTTCATCACAATTTTCAGATTCACGAATCTCAAGCATAACTTCATAAAGATAATCTAGTGCACTCAACTCACTAGAAATTGGTTCAACATGATTGGATCTTTTAAAAAGATTAGCAAGTGGATGGGGATCCATATCAATAGATTTTTAGCAAGCGAAGATGCAAGCATATAGAAGGCACATGGAAACACAAGCAAACATGAAATCTGACGAGAAAAAGGCAAACGAAAAAGGGGGCAAATAAAATGGCATTTTTTGTGAAGTGGGTGAGAGGAAAACGAGAGGCAAATGGCAAATAATGTAAATTGTGAGGAGATGAGATTTATGATTAGGAACCTGGTTATGTTGAAGATCCTCCCCGGCAATGGCGCCAGAAATTCTCCTTGATGGCAGCTGGAACTACGTCGGTATTTCCTCGGAGAGGGAGAGATGATGTAGCACAACGACGGCAGAGTATTTCCCTCAGTTATGAAACCAAGGCATCGAACCAGTAGGAGAACCAAGAAACACAACATAAACAACCCCTGCACACAAATAACAACACCTCGCAACCCGACATGTTAAAGGGGTTGTCAATCCCTTTCGGGTAACAGCACCAGAAATTGGTGCGTGATGGTAAAAAGGTTGTAATAGATTGGATAAATAGATCGCAAATAAAATAAAGTGCAACAAAGTTATTTTTGGTTTAATAGATCTGAAAAAATGCAAAGGAAAAGTAGATCGCAAAGGCAAATATATGAGAAGTAAGACCCGGGGGCCGTAGGTTTCACTAGTGGCTTCTCTCGAGAAAATAGCAAATGGTGGGTAAACAAATTACTGTTGGGAAATTGATAGAACTTCAAATAATTATGATGATATCCAGGCAATGATCATTACATGGGAATCACGTCCAAGATTAGTAGACCGACTCCTGCCTGCATCTACTACTATTACTCCACACATCGACCGCTATCCAGCATGCATCTAGTGTATTAAGTTCATGGAAAAACGGAGTAATGCAATAAGAACGATGACATGATGTAGACAAGATCCGTTTATCTACATGGCGGTAGATATAGATCTCGTCTTTTTATCTGTAGTAGCAACGATACATACGTGTCGGTTCCCTTTCTGTCACTGGGATCAAGCACCGTAAGATCGAACCCACTACCGGGCACCTCTTCCTATTACAAGATAAATAGATCGAGTTAGCCAGACAAAACCCAAATACCAGAGAAGAAATACGAGGCTATAAGATATCACGCATAAAAGAGATCAAAGAAACTCAAATACTTTCATGGATATAAAAACATTGATCTGATCATAAACTCGAAGTTCATCGATCCCAACAAACACACCGCAAAAGAGTTACATCATATGAATCTCCAAGAGACCATTGTATTGAGAATCAAGATAGGGAGATTAAGTTATCTAGCTACTAACTACAGACCCGAAGGTCTACAAAGAACTACTCACGCATCATCGGAGAGGCACCAATGGAAGTGGTGAACCCCTCCGTGATGGTGTCTTGATTGGATCTGGTGTTTTTGGACTCTGTGGCGGCTGGATGAATATTTTGTCGACTCCCCTAGGGTTCTAGGATTTTGGTGGTATTTATAGAGCAATGAGGCAGTCCGGGGGCACCCGAGGTGGGCACAACCCACCGAGGCGCGCCAGGGCCTCCTGGCGCGCCCTGGTGGGTTGTGCTCCCCACGGGGCACCCCCCAGGTGCAACCAGGGCCCATTGCCTTCCTTCTGGCCCATAAAAATTCATCGTAAAGTTTCATGCCATTTGGACTCCATTTGATATTGATTTTGTGCGATGTAAAAAACATGGAAAAAACAGGAACTGGCACTGGGCACTATGTCAATAGGTTAGTACCAAAAAATGATATAAAATGATTATAAAACATCCAAGATTGATAATAAAACAGCATGGAACAATCAAAAATTATAGATACGTTGGAGACGTATCAACCATCACCGTCGCCATGCCATCGTGCTGACAAAACTCTCCCTCGACACTTTGCTGGATCAAGAGTTCGAGGGACGTCATTGAGCCGAACATGTGCAGAACTCGGAGGTGCCGTACATTCGGTGCTTGATCTGTTGAATCGAGAAGACATTCGACTACATCAACCGCGTTAAACTAACGCTTCCGCTTTCGGTCTACGAGGGTACGTAGACACACTCTCCCCCTCTCGTTGTTATGCATCTCCTAGATAGATCTTGCGTGAGCGTAGGAATTTTTTTGAAATTGCATGCTACGTTCCCCAACAAAGATGAAACATGAGATGACAATCCATCAAACCTAGAATCGACAATTCACATGGATGATAACACCATAGGCTCTTGTTATTTGCCGGGACGGCAACAACATGATAAGGATAGAGCTGTGAGGCATCTATCTTGTGTGATGTCACCTCCACCGTTGAGATGCGCCAACAATAACACGCAAGAAGCTAACTTGAAAATTTTAGATTTCACTCCAAATCTCCTCCCATAGTAACCCCTGAGAACTATATGAATGACGTAGCGTGCCAGGAGCTAGGTTTGACATCCGTCCTCTTGAAATGTCATCACACCATAGTCACTGATGCCTGAAATATAGGCCCCATTAGCATAGTTTGAGTATTTTTAACTTAATTGATATAATTTGGTCTAAACTACAAATTGCAATTAATGGGGTAACACTTAGTCAAAACTATAGTTTAGTACAATATTTAAGTTGTGCACAAACAACACTTCCAAGTTGACACATAACTCCTATGGATAATCCACTTCCATCTATATGAACATGCCATAAAAACCAGAATGCAAGAATTAAATCTCAAATATTATTTACTTGTAAAAGGGTCACTGGAGCTCAGATTGAGTTTGGAAACTCGAACAAGCAACTACAACCTCATAAATTTGGAAAAGGTGCATGTGTTGCCCACCTCAATAGGTAAGGACATATGAGAAACCATTTCGAGGTTGGTTCGCGGACAGTGGTTTAGTGACGTACTGGCCAAACCAAACCTGAAATGACATTTGTCGCCATCCCTGCCATGGCATGATGAAACGTTAGATGATAATCCATCAAATCTAGAACCGACGATTCACATGGATGATAACACCATAGGATCTTGTTGTTTATGGTGATGCCAACACCTAGATGAGGATAGAGTCATGAGACATCTATCTTGTGTGATGTCGATCAGCTCCACCATTGAGATGTCCCAACATTAAAATGCCAAAAGCTAGCTAAAAGTGCATATGGCACTTAATTATATTTTGATGTGATGACAATGTGTTTAGAGGAACTAATATCAATTGTGAAAGTTTATCTCGGGATATTGGTTCCATGAAGATTATTATGGAGTTGTGTGAGCCCCCAATTCAAAAAGATCAAAGGCGTGGTTTACCGGCGACTCGAAGTTTTTCGTTTTTGTTCGATTTGATTCGTAGGAAAAACCACACTATTAAGAGGGGTCATCGTGGATTTGTGTCATGTGGGAATGCCATCCAAAATATATACACCAGCGCTCCTACACCTACCACCATATTGCCTATAGCGTGCTTCGCCGAGGTGTCCAAAGAGTGTCAACATGAACTTTCTGGACACCCCGTGCGCACGGGGTCTTCCTTGGTCTCATTATGGATGTCCACGGTTCCACTATTGATCATTGAACGAAAGGCATTTTCGTTCATATCTATGTTTTACCGAACCTACAGGGTCACATGCTTAAGGAAATCACAATCTGTTGAGTGTTAGTGGAGTGAGAGTTATGAGAAAAATATTCTTAGAATTGTCCTGAGAACATAAGAAATAGTTTCGAGAGAAACCAGACGCGTTTCAGGGTTTGTCGGGTAATACCGGGAAGTGGTATATAGGTGGAAAATGTTTTCGGAGACATTAAATAAATGATAAAAGGTTACAATATTGATTAGGAGGCTTTTAGAATATATTTAACATAAACGGGCTAATGAAAATACTAAAAGGCCTGGTGGTGGAGAATTATTGGTCCCTAGGTCCCAATAAAAAAGGCAGCGCCCCCTTAGCCATTTTAGAGGCCTAGGGAGGCTGAATTAGAAGGGGGGAGGACTCCTCCTCCTCCTAGGGCCGGCGCAAGGGGGAGGAGTCCTCCTCCCCTTGGTGGCGCCTTCCCTCTCCCGTTAACCTATATATACTAGAAGATTTTCCCCCTTGGACATATAAGTTTTTGGAGCCTCTTTTAGTTCTCTAGTCCTAGTTCTAATTTATAGTTGATCTAGATTTGAGATAGACCTAATTCTCTCTAATACTCACAATAGAGAATCCCCGTGTGGTTCTCTTCTTCTCCCTCTAATTCTTCGGGGACGATATCTCTGGATGGTGAAGTGCTACTAGATGTGAAGCATGTATGCCTGCAATCCATAGGGGTAATACTTCTGGTCTTCGGTTTGAGGGAGCATTCATGAACGGTTTGAGAAACTTCATCAACGATCTACACCAACTCTTCTTCCACTGCAACTCGAAGTTGGTCACGATCCAATCTAAACCTCTACTGCATCTTCATAGTGTTCCTGGAATCATGATTGTAGGTCAAACATTTTTGTTTTCTACTACGTTTCCCAACAATCATTTTCATAAGCATAGCAAGTATCAAGTTCATCAAAAGGGGACATTTCAAACGAATCCAAGGGATCATAACATTCATTCTCCGGTAAGCCCGAAGGGAAATTAAACAATGTATGAGTTAAAGAGTTACTCTCATTAGAAGGTGGTCACAAGTGATCAATTCGCTCTTCCTCCTTTTGTTCTTTACTATTAGGGCATGACATGTTTGAATTATTGGAGCATCACAATGTTTAAGAATTGTTTTGCTCTATCAATGGCAGTTTCCAAAGAACCAAATTCTAAACTCTTCCCAAGGCTTCTTTAGAGCAACTTGTATTTGATCAGATGGCATTTTTGTGTGAGGTGGCATGAACAAATTCTGAAAAATATGGCAAATTCAAAACATGGCAGTTCTTGCTTACTTAAACATGGCTTTTTAGAGCAAATTGTATTTGGTCACATGGCATTTATGTGTGAAGTGGCATAAATTGCAGTTTTTAGAGCAAATTTATATGTGAGAAATTCATATGGCAAATTCAAAACATGGCACAAAAATCATATGGCATATTCAAAAAACATGACAATTTTTGTTTAGCGAAACATGGCTTTTTTAGAGCAAATTGTATTTTTTTGGTCACATGGCATTTTTTGTGTGGATTGCCATGGCAAAACTATCATGCATCAATAAATTTCTTCTCAATTCTTTTTGTTTTGAGATAGTATCAACTCATGAAGATTTTTGGATGCAAATCTTTTTGTACTAGGTATATGTCAGTTCCACATGTGCAAAAAATGTCCACATGGCTAATTCATAGAGTTTTTGCCATGGCAATTTCCTACAATTTTTTTTCTTAATGTCCACATGTAAATATTTTTTAACATGGCAAATTTATAGAGTTGTCATGGCATATTTTTTTCAACATGCCAATTTGTTGTTCTATTTTAACCAACTTGTTCTAATGTTTGTCATGTGTAAATTTCATTATAGGTAGCATGATTTTTTTACTTCTTTAGACCATGGCATTTTAACTCGTTAGACCATGTCAGTTTTATTAATCGTCCATGATAGTGTTACTGTTAAGATGATACCATTTTTCATTATCAGTAATAGGATGACAGTTTAATAATTTTTAGGATGACATTTTAATCGTTAATAACATGACATTTTTATTAATAATAGGATGTCAGTTTTTATGAATAACATTACATTTTTAATAATAGGATCAAGCCCATAAATTGTCATTTTTTTGTACAAGCATGGCATTTTGAAAAAAAAACGCATGTCGTTTTTATGTTAAAGACCGTGGCAATTTTTTAATATAGATCATGCCTTTTCCCCCTCTTTTAGAGCATGTCATTTTTTGTTAGAAAGAACTAGGCATTTTTTTAGCATATAGTGGTAATTTTCCTCTTTGTATGGAATTTTTAGGTACAAAAACATCACAACACTTTTATTGTGTGCATAACACATTTTTTAGTCTTAGATATGGCAAATTTGTACTCCCTCCGCCCCAAAATAAATGTCTTAACTTTAATACAATATTATACTAAAATTAATACATTTAAAGTTGAGACACTTATTTCGGTACGGAGGGGGTACAAACTAGACGCCGGTCGAAGCGGTTGCACTGTAGCACGACAACCAGTCCGGTGGGCGCCGCGAATCAACCTATGGTTGAGTTGGTTAGGTGGACAGTGGTATCCCCAACCCACCAGGGTTCAAATCCTGGTGCTCGCATTATTCCTGGATTTATTTCAGGATTTCCGGCGATGTGCTTTCAGTGGGAGGAGACATTCCCGTCAACGACGAGGCGCCTACGGTGACTTCGTAAATCTTAAGATGATATGCCGGCTCAGTTTTTCGGAGGTGCTCATAGGGGTAGGGTGTGCGTGCGTGCGTTCATAGGGATGAGTGTATATGAGCGCTTGTGTCTGTACTGATGCTCAAAAAAAAAGTCCAGTGGGCGCCCGCCGTATCGTACGCACCTGTTTCCGTCCGAGGCACCAAGCAAGCAAAACCACCGGCGCAGGTTGCTGACCGACTTGCGCCTCGCGCCTCCCCAGCTCCAGGTGCTCGCGGAAAAGGTTTTTCCACCATGGAGGGGAGGGAGGGAGGGACGCGGGAATCGGTGGGCGCGCGCGGTGCCGTCTGACCTGATTCGACCCGCACCCGGCGGGGATTCTTCGCACGAGATCATCATTGGCATCTTCCCCACCTTCTCTTCCTCCTGAAGCGATTCTTCCGGCCGGCCCGCCGTCCGTTCGTCCAACACCCGGGCCACCTGCTACTTTTTTTTAGCATCAGTACAAACACAAGCGCTCATATACATGCGCATACACTCACCTCTATGAACGCACACACGCACACCTTACCCTTATGAGCACCTCCAAGAGACTGAGCCGGCATATCATCTTGAGATTTACGAAGTCATCGTAGGCGCCTCGTCGTCGACGGGAACGTCTCCTCCCGCTGAAAGCGCATCGCCGGAAATCCTGAAATAAATCCAAAAATAATGCGAGCACTAGGATTTGAACCCTGGTGAGTTGGAAATACCACTGTCCACCTAACCAACTCAACTACAGGTTGATTCGCAGCCACCTGCTACTCATAACTACCTTTTCCTCTCTCAGAATAATTTATTAGTATTACCACTCCACTAGTGCCCAACTGTCACCGGAAGGTTGGAAGCATTTTAAACTGTTGGAAAAGGGCTAAAGGCACCCCCACTTTAGTTTTCCCCACCGAATAAAGGATGAATAAACATCGCAAAAGCAATGCCTTTCTCTCAATCTTCAGTTCATTCATTCAGCACAGCGCGCACCTGTATTTATCTGTTTTTCTTCTGCATCGACCTGTGTACGTATTTATCTGTTTGAAGAGAACCCGTACGAGCTTTACGTACACGAGAACCAGCTTTACGTATGGCCCGAATCCGTGTGCTACCAACCGCCCGCACGCAGTACCGCACCAGCCGCCCACAGCAGCACCGTGAACTGAAGCGTGCAAGCATAAACGCCAGCAGTCAGTACACCACAGTACGTACGATCACGACTGCGTACGATGCAGTACAACAGGCGCAGCCCGTTTGGTGCACGTAACAAATGGATCACAAGGGAAATGTGAGAGTCAAGCCACCGCAGGGCCAGCCACCTCCCGTTAAAAGGGGCGGCCCCCCTGCCGACGCCGACGCGCCCGCAACCCGTCCCATTTTCTCCCCTTCCACCTCCCAGTGCTCCGCGCATCGACGCATCGCCGCCTCCTCCCTCCCCCACAAGCCGGACAGAGTCCACCCACACTCTCCGCCTCCTCCTCCTCCACACCGCAGCCACCGATAATCATAACCGCCTCCTCCTCATCCGCGCCGCCCGACGAAACCGGGACCCGCCAATCCGACGCCCATGGCGCACCTGAGGCTCCTCCGGTCCGCCGTCGGGCGGCTCAGGACGGCGGCGCCCGCCGGCCGCGCAGCTTTCTCCAGCGCGGCAGCGACGACGGAGGCCAAGGCGACCGTCCGCGAGGGGGTGATCGCCGCCGCCGCCGCGGCCGTCGCCGGGTCCGGGCTGGGGCTCTGGCTCATGCCGCCGGCGCTCGCGGACTCCGGCGAGCTGGCCCGCGCCGCCGCGGCCGGGCAGATCTCGGCTGCCGCAGCGGGCGCCGGCGCCGTCGAGGAGCGGCACGAGAAGCGGCCGAGGTTCCTGCTCGCAGGTGAGCCGTCCTGTTCCCCCAATTTACTCCGACGTACGGTGCAGGACGCTCCGTCCGTCCTTGGTTCCAACGGCGTTTGGTCGATTCACGCGTCTGGTTTCGCCGCCGCCGCCGTTGCCCCGTGACGCTTGCTTTCCTTGCCCGCTGGGGTCTGGAAAAGCCGCGCGCTTTCGCATGATTTCCCCCCACCAACACTGCCTTTTTTTTAGCGGCTGCTGCTACCTTTCCCGATCGTTTGATCGCACGCCTCCTCCACTTTTCTTCTTCTAGCAAAGAACGTTACTAGTACGTTTACGATAGGTACGGTGCTTGCCTTGCTGTACTGATCTAGCTCCAGATAAGCGATAAGCCCACTGGCCACAAATATCCAAACCTGTTGACACGGCGTTGTGTAGTGTAGTAAATCCAAACATAATAGTACTAATGTAGTAAAGTCTTGCGATGCTTTCTGTCATGCTTTCAGATCAAACAGCAAATAAGCATGAACTGTCTGATAACTACGTGCAATTATTATACAATAAGTTTTGAAAATTTTAACCTATGATGATGATCTGATCAAAACCCCTTTTCTCTGCTCTCACTGCAGACTCATATCGCCGAAGGGTGTTCTTCAACTACGAGAAAAGGATACGGCTTCGCAGCCCTCCTGAAAAGGTGAAGCATCATTGTCTGCATTGTAGCTGGTTGCGTGTAATTTGATCCTGGTTTGTCCTACGTTTTCTAACTTTTGGTGCTATTCTGCCTAGATTTTTGAGTATTTCGCATCTGTGCGAAAACCGGATGGGGAAATGTTCATGTTGCCTGCCGACTTGATGAGAGCGGTGGTCCCTGTTTTCCCTCCATCAGAGTCGAACGTCGTGCGGGAAGGGAGGCTAAGGGGGGAACCCAGCCCCGGAGAGCTGCACTGTGCTCCATCCAAATTCTTTGTCCTGTTTGACACAAACACCGATGGTCTCATCTCGTTTGCCGAGTAAGTGAATCGCGATTTCTCCCCGTTTGACACAAACACCATGTTATAGGACTGTAGTCAGCTTTGTTGGTGGTGATTTATGCTTTTGGTGGCTATGGCAGGTACATCTTTTTTGTTACATTACTCAGCATTCCTGAGTCAAGCTTCAGTGCGGCCTTCAAAATGTTTGACGTCGATCTCAGTGGGTGAGTTCTATTTCTACCACACTACTTTGTCTTATGAACACGGTTCTGCTGTAGAATTATATGTATTATCCATGTAGCTGTTTGTTGATTAGCAAACCTGTTACAGTTCTGTTTGCATGTAAAACAAATAATAGTAAAACACTGACTTTTTGGTAGGAGAAGAAATTAATTAATAGGCCGTGTTATGTATCAAGTTTAGTGGCTTCAATCCAATTTTCTTTGTTTATCGTGTAGACGTGTTTTGTTTACTGAAGCTGCTAAAGGTATGTTATCCCCTTTTGTTCTCTTTGATTGATTTATGCATAAACAAGATACATTTGAACAATATATCTTGTTTGTGCTATATTGTTGTTTACCTGTGATCATTCGCGTGCAGTTAATTTCTCTTGTCGCCCAGAAAGAAAGACCTGCTCTTTATGAGCATGTTCAATCATCTGGCTTGTTAGTTGATGGTAAAAGAAGGGTAATGAACAAATTTTGGCAATCTTCTTCTCGGTTGTTTTGTTGTTCTTATCTGTTGATTCTCATCATTTCCAGGGAGATAGACAAAGAAGAGTTCAAGAAAGTAATGGCATTGATGCGGTCCTATAACAGACAAGGAGCTGCCCATAGGCATGGCTTACGTACAGGATTTAAAGTTGGCCAGTCTGTGGAAAATGGTGGGGTTGTTGAGTATTTCTTTGGTAATGATGGGAATGAACCTCTACACTTTGATAAATTCACAAGTTTTTTGAAGGAATTGCATGAAGAGGTAATTTGCTTCTTCTTCCATATTCCTTTTGTGGACTTCACTGGGCACTGCCTCTCATTAATGCATGCAATATTCAGTGACTTGTCAGAAAGCATGTCATGTACTGAACGCGCAAAACGCAATCTTACATTCTCTCATCATCTCCCCTGAACCATTTATCTTCTAGTCAGTCTATAACCGTATTTGCAAACTGGCTGCCGGTACATAATGTTTTACGTTTGCATACTGGAAGGATGCAACATTCTTTATTTCATATTGGAAAGTGAATGTTTCATCTGATGTTTAAATCTGAATGTCATATTTTCTTGATGCCATTTTTTGTATACCTATAAAATATTGTTAACACAGTATTTTGTATTGAAAGTTTGTGTTTTTTATCTAAATTTACAATTGCAATCATCCAGCTGTTTTCTATTTGTATATCTCCCAAACTCCCTCAATTTTTTCTCAGTCCCCTTGATTCATTTCTCTGCAGATTATTCGTCTGGAATTCAGTCATTATGATGTCAAGTCGACAAACACTATCCCTGCAAAGGATTTTGCACTGTCCATGGTGGCTTCTGCTGACATGAATCACATTAGCAAGCTACTTGATAGAGCTGATACGTTGGGCAATGACCCTTACCTCAAGGACTTGCGCATTACCTTTGAGGTTTGACTTGTGGTCATGTTGGTCTTTTCTGCGTAATTATTTTCTCATGTGGTTCTTATAGATTTATTTTCTGGGACTTTAGGAGTTCAAGGCATTTGCTGATTTACGTCGAAGATTGGAATCATTGACGATGGCTATATTTGCTTATGGTCAAGTAAATGGGCTGTTGACAAAGCAGGATCTGAAGCGTGCAGCACATCATGTAAGATCTTGTACCAAGCTTGTTACTTAAGCGTTTAGATAACTACTACTAAACTTCTAGCTGTCCTTTGGGCTGTTCAATCATGTACCTAGTACTATAACTTCTATAATTTTCTTTTACTGATTTCATGCCTTTTCTGGTTTCGTTATAGGTCTGTGGTGTTGAATTAACCGACAGAGTGGTGGACATCATTTTCCATGTGTTTGACATGAACAATGATGGGCACCTGAGCTCAGAGGAGTTCCTGAGAGCACTACAAAGACGAGAAGCCGATATTCATCAGCCAGCGGCGCGAGGAGGTCCCATGGGCTGGCTGAACCCTAAAAACCGTTCTTCGCTCCTGCAGATGCTGCGCTAGTAGAGTTTTTGATCGTCGCAAGATCTTTTCTTCTTTAGCCTTGGGTTAGGTACCATCTGAATGGTATGTCTGCCAAGTCTAGGTCACATAAGATTAGTTCATCCAGTCTTGTTATAGTATCCCGTTCTGTTACTTGTTACTGCTCAGGAGTGGGAAGAGATTTTGCTGTAAATATCGTGTAGGTATAGCGGTTGATCCGGTTGTAAATAGTGTCTTTGTAGTAGTCTCTCAGTACATGGGTGAGGGTGATGTATTGTATCAGTATAGGATATAGGTGTAAGTTTCAAACCTTGTCCATTTTCGCCGTTCCATTTTTATTGATTTATAGATGCATTTCATAATATGACAGCTGCAGCTCTGTCGATATTTGTTTCTAAAAGATAAAGATAACTGGTTACTGAGATTGGTAGGAGCTATCGATGGCTAGAGTCCAAGGGCTCAATGCTTGGCTCTTACTGTAATAGATAGGCAAAATACTGAGGTGACATTTCTCCTTTAAAGGATGCTGGAGTACCTGCCTTATGGCGGTATCCGCCTCCTCCAACACGCTCCGTGTTGTTCGGTCTTTGCATCGTCTGATGGAGATGGGGCGCTCCTCATTGTGTTGGTGGCTTCGAGATCTATGGTTCATTATTTTGTTTGTCTATCTATGAATTATCGTATTTTCTTTTGGCATCTATTGAATTGTTTTTTATTTTGCTTTGTTGCATTGGTGATGAATTTGTGATACATGATGGACGCACATGGAATTTGAATATGAGGGGTGTGGTTGTCCAAGAGGACAAATGAGGAGCCGTTTAGTGTTGTCCGACGCGGGCGGGCGTTTGGAAGGGTGGGTTTGCCCAATCCGATTGTAGATGCTCTTACACCGTAGAGGTAATCACTTATGTTTAACAGATCTCTGGTAGAAATGTATGTTTCCAAAATGTAGGAGAGTTTCACTAACAATATACAAACATCCCGTGGTAAGAATTTTTGATATTATTTTAGGGATTAGGCATTCATTTGATGTGGAATAATATTGGACATAAACAAAGTGGTACTCATAAGGAATCACTGTAATTACCGATGAAATTGAAGAGAAATGTCTGAAAAGATTTTATATGTTGAGTTATGTTGAAGACATATTTTTAGTTAAGCTGGGTACTCAGAATAATTAGCAGGCTTGTTGGGGAATACTATTATTTTAGGGAAAATGTTTCAAAACTTTTGTAGAATAAAAGTACATTGTGATATATGGATAATAATTGTTTTTTAGGGAAATGTTATCATGACGGTTTATATTTCATGTGAAAAAGGGCTACAAATATCGAGCAAAAAGTCAGGAGGCTCGAACTGCCACACAAGAGTTTGCGGGTCCTTTCACTTACTAGCCAACAAATCTGCCGTCACATTGACTTCCTTAGGGCAGTGATGAAAACTAAGAAAATGAGTCCTCTCACTTAGTAACCACGGACATGGAGAATTATGAGTTGCACAAGGAGTAATTGTCTTTCATGTAGAACTTGGATGTTATTTTGCGTACAATATTTCTAATGTGGTGAGAAAAGATTGCAAAATGCTCGAGGAACGAAATAAAGCATAGTTATAGAAAGGGGTAAATAAAAATTGACAGAAATTACAGTCATGTGTTGTTAAGAAGATAGAAGTACTTTTTTATGGAAGATACATTTTTTTATCACATAATAGTTTACGTTGGAGGAAAAATATAATACTCCCTCCGTTCCTTGATATAAGGTGTATAGTTTTTTGAGAAAAAAACCAAAATATAAGATGTATTGCGTTGCACCACTCATTTGGATAATTTTTTTAGGGATTTGATTACATTTCCTTATATCAAGCAAGATCCTCTATTTTCTCATGTCAATTAGTCAGGTGAAATCTCGCCCAAAACTTGTGAATTTTTTCCTCCATGTGCGTTCTTTAATTTCCGTGCCAAAAACTATACACCATATATTTAGGAATGGAGGGAGTATAATTTTGGACTCACAAATGGTATTACGTTTGTTGTAGACAAAATAACAGCTTTGTTAGAAAAATTGTTCATAAAAGTATGGAGAATAAAAAAATGAAGGGATAATTCCATGATGGCACGGGTGTGTGTAAAAAATTATGAAGGGATAATTCCATCATGGGACTTGTTTGAGAAATGATGGTAAATGTGAAAGAAGAAAAACAATAATGGCTTTTTTAAAACAATAAAATGTTCATTTCTTGTAGTTAGAATCGTGTTTTTTTTTTGCGGAAATGTCATATTAGCCTGATGTAAGACGGATTACATGTTGTTAGTGAAATATTAGTAAGTAATTTCTTCCCCTAACCCTATGCTATTAGAGCAAACTCTCCCCACCAGGCTTCACCGGTAAGCCAGTGGATTTGCCTCCCCTCTGTCTGCCGCTCCGGCAGCCGGTGGCAGGGAGGGGAACCCAGTGTCTCCACTCCGGTTAGTAGTTTAGTTTAGTTTTTTTTAGTCCTTATAGGTGCGGCGCTCAGACGGATGATGTTGCTTCTTCTTTGAGTTTTTCTTCCGGCCTCCGACCCTCCTTGAGTTTGTCTATCTGGTGCGATGAGGTGGTTTCTCGTCATGTGACGAGATTTTGGGTCAGGTGCTTCAGATCTGTGCAAGGATCTAACGACAACGATTGTGGCTCCAAAGCACTAGTCATTAATTGAGGGCACACGCACGAAGACTCCACAGTTGTCATCGACAAGGTCAAACAGACTCCGGTAGGGGAGCGGCGACAACGACGCGTCGACTGCTTGTTCTAGCGTTGTTCGTTGCTCTCAGAATTTCAATGTAATGTTATTATATTTGACTAGCAATGTGCCCATGCGTTGCAACGGATCCAAAATAGAATAATGCATATTCACAAATTTGAAAGAAAACAATCTAATTTTGATATACATATATCACTAAAAATATATTATGTTTCAGTCAAAATATATTTCTTGGGCTGTTTTGATGAGATAAGGGAGGAATGTGGTTGGTTTTAAGATACTAAGGGGTATTCTATAAATTGGAGCAGAGAAGTGGGATATTGTTGCAAAAAGGCACAAGTTACATCACGGTCGTTAGATGCAGATCTGGTGGTCAGAAATGACGGATGACAGACACACCATCATCACTAACTGAGTCTTTTATAGGAGTAGAGATGAGATGGTTTGTCCTTCCCCCAACTGTTATAATAGATACGATGCTTTTCGCACGAAAATAGATGGTAAGGTGGGAAATGTGAGTTTCTAGACGATAAACATTCAAGAATATATAGGTAGTATAACAAATTTTGTAATAATCACACGTACAGGTACAGATCGAGACATGCAAGTGCGTGCCCTGCCCCTGCGCACAAGTTTCTCTCGTGCATGCTATACGTTGAATTTTAATCGAGCGTGGGTGGCCGTCGATACCGCATTAGAGCTTAATCAGTCTATATGACATGTCTGCAAGTTGGTACTCAGCCCCAATCTGCCAAGCAATGAAAGACGTGTACTCTCTCTACGTTTTTGCGAAAGAAAAAAGGCATGCACCCTACGTGTACAGGGTTGCGCGTGTGGAGCCATATGGCCGCGCGCGGTGCATCAGGCATTCAGGCTTGTCACGCCAGCCAGCTGGGGAGAGAGAGGTGGAGGTGGAGCGGAAGTCGGCTGACATAGAAAGAAAAGAAAGAAAGAAAGAAAGAAAGAAATGCAGACGGAGCCTCCAGATGTGTATCTTCTGTGTAAAAAGACTTGATGTTTGTTGCAGTAAATATAATAATGCCAGCTTTCTCTCGCTCAAGAAAAGAAAAAACAAGAAACGCAACATCAAGAGTTAAGACCCCAAGCTACTCGTCAGACAGACAGACAGACAGACAGCGCCCAAATTTGCAGATCTCTCGGCGGCTCCGCAGCGAGCAACCCCCCTTCCCTCCCGCGTGCCGACGGAAGCTGCAGCCTGCAGGCACGCCCCGCTCCCTCCCTCCTCTGTTTTCTGTACCGCACCGGCCGAGAGGGAGCCGCTGGGCGGCGCGTGGCGACGGGGGCTGACGCCGATCTGGGTTTTGTGTGCGGCGGGCCGGAGGGACGAGCTTAGGTGGGCGGGGCACGGTTCCTCCAGCGACGTCGTTGCCGGTGCTTGGTTGCTGCTGTGCCGTGGGGTGGGCGAGGGAGGGGAGGGGCCGAGGACCGTAGGGGAGGCCGTGCGGGGAGGAGAGGGGGCGGGGGCATGTCGCCGTCGGGGAGGTGCCGGCCCGCACCCTCAAGGCGGCCGAGGACGCCTGCATCCTTGCCGGCCTCGGACGACGAGGGCCGTGCTCGTGCTGCTGAGCGCTGCTCCTATCTGCTGCCTATCTCTTCTCTCTTGATACAGATTTTTGCTAGCTATTTTTGTATGGCTGGGTACATATCCTCACAAGCACTGTTTGTTTTCCTGAGTTGACAGGCACATCGATAATCAGTACTACATCAGTTTGTTGAGTCTTAGTGAGGGTAACACAAATGCAATTTTCATCTCAAGTAGTTATATAGGAAACTAATAAAATATTGATGAGTGGATTTGGGTATTGAGATTCGAGGAGTCGGTTGGAGTGCAAGCAAAAAATGGAGAGGGGATCTTTTGTAGTGACTCTCCAAATGAGGATTTGGAGATTCAATTGGCTCTTTACTATCTTGAAAATGATCATACAAATCTTCACGCTCTTTGTGTTTTGTTCTTTTCATGCTACCTTTTTTTTTTTGAACAATCATTAGCTCAAGTTCATATCCCTGATGAATAAACATGAATATCTGTATCTTCAGGCACCATGTCGATGTTCCCAGGGATGGATCTTACTAAAATGGATGCTCCAACGCTTACCCTCCTTGGAGCAGCTTGTTGTGTTATGTTATCTATGCATTTCACAGTACAGTTGGTATCACAACATCTTTTCTACTGGAAAAATGCCAAAGAGCAGAAGGCCATACTCATTATTGTGCTAATGCCTCCACTGTATGCCATAACTTCCTTTGTTGGTCTTCTGGATATTAAGGGAAGCAAAGCGTTTTTTACATGCTTGGAGTCTGTTAAAGAATGCTATGAGGCACTGGTGAGCCCTCTTGGGTCAATGACATTTTTTACCTGAAGTTTTTGATTTTACTCACTTTTCCTTATATTTTTTCCTTTCAATTGTGCAGGTTATTGCTAAATTTCTGGCATTGATGTACAGCTACTTAAATATATCTATTAGCAAAAACATTGTACCTGATGAAATCAAAGGGAGGGTGCTTCATCATTCTTTCCCTGTCTCTCTTTTCCTGGTACATTCTTACACCCTCGTATACTCTTACAGAAAGTTTGATGAATGTTGCTATAATCTGCTCTAGAATTTTGGTAATGGAGCCTACTAGTGACAAATCAGTAAGGGCCGCTAGGTCCATACCCATACCGAACCTTTACCATATTTGAAGGATGCTGCATTGTTCGGTAATACTAAAATGATTCATGGTCTTAACAAAAAGGTTTATATATTCCATTAGTAAAGTACTTATTCAAATAGCAATATCTGGTTTAATTGAAGCATGTACATATGAGTAGTCATGCTTGAGATATGATTTTAACCTACGATTCTTCATGTGTTGTTCACTATTGTCTGCCTATATGAGTTTAAATGACGTTGTCCTGCATATGTAGTATGGAAGCTATTAGCAGTACTGTTAGTTAAGGCTTTTCACCCTTTTCATTAGTTTTACTTGTACTGAAAGTAACCAGTATGCTTCTGGCTCTGTGCTTTGGCAGCCCCGCAATGTTCGGTTGGAGCACAAGACATTAAAGCTTCTGAAGTACTGGACCTGGCAATTTGTTGTTGTCAGGCCTGTGTGCTCCATTTTGATTATTACACTTCAGCTTCTTGGGCTGTACCCCAGCTGGGTCAGCTGGACGTTCACAATTATACTGAACTTTTCAGTCTCCATGGCATTATATGCCTTGGTCATATTCTATCACTTGTTTGCTAAGGAGTTGGCACCTCACAAGCCTCTTGCTAAGTTTTTGTGCATCAAAGGGATTGTCTTCTTCTCTTTCTGGCAGGTATGTCACTCCCTCTCCTGGCTGGAAAGAGTTTGAATATTCTTATAAATATCTTTGGGGTTAGTTTTTCCGTGTGTCTGAATGCTATTGATGTAATTTTACACCAGTTTGTGTTCATGGTTGCATCGCAACATTTGGTTGAGGTAGTGATATTGGTTTAGTAATGTTGATAGTTAAGACCTTTTATTCTTGCCATGTTATCTGCGATGATTTTGCATGAAGCTTCTTTTTTCACTCATTCTTTGGATTTTTCCAGCATAATACCTTATTTTGTTTTTATAGCTGATGGTTATCAATCTAGGAGCTTTGTCTGCAATTTAATTTTCCATGCATTGCCATGTAAATATCCAAATTCAGTAATAATAACAATAAAGGTCGCAAAGAAACAACTACACATGGCTACCTTGTCGTGAAAAGAATAAGCTAAGATAAGTGTGAAACAAGTTTATGAGCATAAATCAGTTAAATTATTTCACCTTTCGACGCACAACTTTGTTGCAGTAGACATTGCCAGTGGACTCTTGTTGTGAGTGAATCACCCTATTGTCTACTATGGGTGGTTGAGGCAACATCCTAATTTGCAATCCTTCGCTGTACGAAACTAATTAGCTAAATACGACACCCGTTCCATTTTGTAACACAGTTTCTTTTTATCAAATCAAATATGATCAAACTCCTGATTCTTGAATGCCGTTACTTGTCTGCAGGGCTGTGCACTGGATATTTTGGCTGCTGTAGGGGTGATTCAGTCTCACCATTTCTGGCTGGACGTGGAGCACATCCAGGAGGCAATCCAGAATATCTTGATTATCCTGGAAATGGTCGTCTTCTCAGTCCTCCAGCAATATGCATACCACGTCGCTCCGTACAGCGGCGCTGACAAGGCGAAATTCGAGAAGAAAAATGAATGATCCCTTCCCTGCGGAGCAACACCCGCGGCTAGTTCATGTATGGTTTTGTGTGTATGTGCTGGGAGTATTGATTCAAAGATGTTATAGGACATGTGTATTTCCTTGTGGACACGTGTAGAGTGGGTTGTCGTTATACCTTGAACATTAGAAAAACCAGATGATCAGGAACAACATATAGGAATGCTACTGTTGTTATCGTGCTGTGAGACTGTAAATGCCTGAATAAGGAGAATTTGGGGGGTTTCCCACTCCGAATTGTGTCCAGAATAAACGGCGGTTTCCTGTTGCCCCAATCATCATGTGTAGCTGTATGATTGTTCCAAAACTTGTCTAAACTTATCACAGTGCTATGAGTGCACGTAAGTTTTGGATGGCCATTGTTCTTGCATTTTTCTGAGACTGCGCAAGTGAAGAAAGGGGAGCACGGCGCACCACACCGCACAGTGGCAAAGTGGGCGACTGACTGGCCCCTGCTACAACTTACGAATTAATCCTTCATTTTGAGTTGTCTTCACATATAACTAGTAGGTGATTCTAGTATAAGTACTTCCAGCTGCTCCATGTGAGGGGATGAGAAGTTGAGCGTTAGTTTCCTTCAGCATTATCTCTTGTGTGTGTGTGAATTGAAGGGCTTGTCCTAAATCCATATAAGATTGGGTTGTGTCCTTATAGACCAAGCTAGTTATCCAGTGCAATATGTTTAGGAGTGTTTTCTCCTGTGTCTTGCCACTTGAGAGAGTTAGTTGTACTTACTCGTGAGTTGTTTGGTACCGTGAAAGATCGTCTCAGCGGCACCCCAAAACATCTTGTCATCAGAGCAATAGGTTGATCATGGTACTATTTTTGTTTTCTTGCTGGTTTTGTTCTTGAGAAGCTTCCATGAGTTCGAGGAGGTCCAATGGTGTTGATAGAGTACATGGAGGTGGGCGCCTCATGGAGGAGGAACCACCACTTCCCATGTATGATCCGAGTTTGGAACCCGCCGATGTGTTGGCATTGGAAAATACACGAGAGTATGTTGAACAAGGTGAAGAAGCGCATCACGACCGTGGAGACCAACCTCAGCCGGAGAATCAACTTCCTCACAGAGGAACTTTGTCGAAGTAGGCTTCTACATGGGATCGACATCGACAACTCCACAAACTACAGCGCCAACGCCGCCCGGAGGAGGGAAATGGAGAGCACGCGCACGTATACCCCGATGATGCCCATAGCTACCATACTACACTATCCCAACATGCTCACCACCAACAACAAGATGTTGTTTGGGAACCACAATCTCCCCCACGAGATGGACTTGATGCACGGTGTTGACAACGATAATTCCCCATACAATGGGACCACCACGGAGAGCGTTGGAGTGATCACTACGATGATGATCGAGAATACTACGAGTTGCGACCACGACGTGCTCATCATGATCATCGAGGTGAAACCCAAGAAGGCTTCTCCATGGGCGGAAGAGGTCATGGACATTTTCATCATGACTATGAAGATGATGAGATTGGTAATTATCATACCATCGTTCAATGAGAATCTAAGCCCGATGACTATTTGGAGTGGAAGATCCGTGTGGGTCAGATCTTTGATAACCACTGCTATACAGAGGAGAAGAAGGTACAATCTGATTACTATGTCATGCCGGAGGTCGTCCGGAGGCATGGGTGCTAATGAAGAATCTGATTCAGAGACGCTTTGATCCCGAACACTTCACAAGAACCTTATACGATCGAATGCAACGACCGACAAAAGGAATTGTTGTGTTGATGAGTACTATAAAGAAACGAAGATTCTAATGATTAGTACATGGGTGAATGAGCAACAAGAGGCCACAGTCTTAAGATTCTTTCATGGCCAATGAAGATATGCAAGAAAGAATAGAGATGGTGCCATATTAAGACTTGCAAGAACTTGTGCATCAAGTCGTTTGTTCTGATCAATAGCTGAAGCGTCGCCAAGCCCGCAGCCACACCTACACATGAAGCACTTGGATAAGTTCAACTCATCAGGAAGCTGATGGAAGTATTGTTGTATATTTGTCCTCACACAACAAGACAACCGCAAAAGAAGCTACTTCACATGCAAGGGTAGAGGTCATTTCATGAAGGGTTGTCCTAATAAAGAAGGTGTTGTTCACAAAGGATAGACACATGACCGATGACTCAAGTAATAAATCTAAATCTGAGAAGAAAGATGCAAAGTATTGTACTTTTGAGACCGGGGCACCTCCAAGTTCAGATGAAGGAGATGGCATTAATCTCACTGATGGTGGCAGCTACATCAACATCATTAGTAGTTATCTTATGCTTGCTCTTGGATATCAACATGGAGGTAACCCTGGTCATATTATGTGAAATGGTTGAATGGTGTGAGGGTGGCATTTTTAGTGGAAAGTTATGTGGACAAGGTGGTATGCGATGTGGTGTCAATGTAATCTTGTCATCTTCTTTTAGGAAGGTTGTAGTAGTTCCATCACAATGGTACTCACCATGGAAGGTCTAACAAGTATTCCTCTACACATCAAAGAGTAAACCATGTAGTCGAGCCTACGGTGGATTACACAATCAAGGTTGAGCAATTCCCTCATGTGAAGAAGTCAATACAAAATACCTCAAAACCAAGGATGGTTTTGTTTGAGGAAAGATAGGATGATCTGTACTAGTTCATGACCAATGCATCAACGTGTGAGGTCGAGCAGTTAAACCATTGGAGAAGACAAAGAAAGGCACATGCAAAACCATTATCTATGTTGGAAAGGTCCCGATGCCTATTTCGGGAGAAATGACACATCAGATTTCAAGCTGCAACCGCCCACCTAAATTGAATTAATTCTATAATGGTCTAGTGTTTTAGGTGCTCTATAAGATGACATTTGAAGTCATCTTTTGTGCACAACAAACGGTGAGTGATTTAAGGTCTTGAGTCAAAAGTTATGCAAGTTCTCATGCAATCTGTCCAGGATTTAATTACAGCACGAGGCTCCACAAGTCCGCTTATATATACTTCATTGTTAGTTGTGTTCAAATCTAACTAGTAGGTGCGTCTAATATAAAGGTCCTTCATTTTTAATTGTGTTCACATCTAACTCCTAGGTGCTTCTAGTATAAGTTCTCCCTAGCTGTTTTGTTCCATGCGAAGAGAACATCATGAGCATCTAGTTTAGTTTTTTTTTGTGAGGGAGCATCTAGTTTAGTTGAACTGAAAGGCCTGTTCTTAGCTCTTGTGTATGGATTGAAGGGCATGTCCTTAATCTATATAGGATCCTTGTGATTTCATCTTTATGATTTAGTTGCTGCTGCTTGTGGTTTGTTTGGTAACATGAAATATATTTGGCTGCTGCTGTTTGTGAGTTGTTTGATACCACAGCGGTGCCCCGCGTGGCCGCGTCACATGCCAAGGGAAAGCGATCCGCACTGAGAATTGTAACCAGGATCGTAGCACCATGCGCACCATGCGACAAAACTTCGCAAACACCAACTGTTATGTACAGGAGCCATTACATTTTACATACCATCCCAAATGCGGAGGAAGCACGACGCATTTACAGTTGTTTCTTCGCATCAGCTTTAATGGGCACACCGTAGACGACATAAACAGCAGTTCAGTCTATCATCAGATCAATCCCTCGCGTGACTCACAAGACTACGTATGTACAGACGCGCAGGCACGTTCTGCCCGCTCTACTCGTAGTGACTATCTACAGATGGACGGAGGTGCCGATTACCGGACTACTCCGGCCGCACGCTTACCAGGTTGGGGAGGGCGGCCAGCTGAAGCTTCTTGATCTCGCAGGCCGTCACCTTGCACGAGTCGAGCGACAGCGAGCGCAGGTTCTGCAGCGGCCTCAGATGGTGGAGGCCGGCGTTGGATACCCGGGAGCTCGACAGGTTCAGCAAGACCAAAGCGGTCAGGCCTGCGACAAGGGTATACAACTGTGAGGATCATACCGGAAGTTTCGGGGAAACGAAAGAAAGAATGCGAAGGATGCACGTACCCGAGATTATCTCCAAGGTCTTGTCTGTGAGGTTGCCGTTTTGGGATAGGTTAAGCAACGTCAGGTCTTTGAGGTCCTTGATGTTCTTCACTCCAGCGTCGGTGATTAGCCCACCGCAGAGCTCCAGAGACCGCAGACCCTTGAAACCTGAAATAGTGACAACCATGTTAGGTGTCATATGATTGAATCGATCTTTGATCTAATCATGCACCCTTACATCTGAGGCAGTTTGTCCCAGCATCAGTTATACGAGCTCCAAAAAGATCAAGGTGCGTTAATCCGGTCAGAGCTGCATTGACCAAATAAGTAGACTTTAGCCAACGTGATGTTATGACCAAATACATCCGAAAGACCACAAATTATTGCGACACCGGGCGAACCACTGTCATGAAGGGCTATTCTTGCCCATATTACAGTTCACAAGTTCTGTAAACGACAGAAATTTAGCATCACTAGAAAGGTAAACAGTGGAAATACGGAATCTTAGGGGCAAGGTTATGGAAGTGCCCTGAAGAGATACTCTTCATGATCCAGTTATTAACACAACTGTAACCCTTATATTACCAATGAAACTGCTTAAAGATGTAGACACTTAGTTTAAAAACTAGAAACCCAATAACTAACGCAACAAACGACGAAATTTGGCTGAGTTACTATCCATCATCACAAGACCTGGGAATCTGAGAGACATACTTGTAAGAGCTGCCAAGCCATTGTCTGTGATTTGGCGATTATCAAGATTAAGTGACCTCAGTGAATTCATGCCAGCAATTTTCTTCAGACCAATGTCCGTAATCACTGTAAAAGAGAGATTCATGCTATGCAAATTCCGAAGACCTGCAAAAGAACCGTTGCATAACTACAGTGAAAAATAATATCGACCGTAAGAGTTCAGACACATAAACCTCATAATAACACTTCCGCATTGTGATTAAGATGAATATTATGGCTCAACTATCAATTGTTGAGAGCACATTAAGCTAGGCATTGTTTATGTAGCAAGATAAAAGTCAGGGGACACTGTCAATGAAATGTGTGCATGCAATGTACCATTAAACGTGGAGTCATTTCCTGATATAACTGATCAGTTTCAGATATGGAAAATTGCCAAACATACCACTGTACATCATCAGCATTGGCCCCTCTATCATGCAACTTTAAGTGGTATTTCTTGAATTGTGTGAACCAGTGGTTTATGCCTTGACACAAGCCACCTGACCACAATACAGGTAGGCAGCCCAGAAAATGACAATATAATCTAAGATAATGCATTGGCCACCAAGATGAAACAATATTTCTATAAACACGTTACTAGAAGTAATCTACATTTAGTAACCAATCATTAGACCAGAAGCCAACAAGACATAACTACATATATTCCAGTGTTATGGTGATCACCCAGCTTACATTGGTTACAGCAGAAGCAAGTTCAATTTTCTCTCAAATTAGCAGCAAGAATAATGTAACAAGCTAACTTTTCAACTGGACTACTAAAACGAAGGCAAATTAAAGAGCGGGGAAACAGAGAATCAACAGTTCATGAAACAGAATTTGGCAAAGCGTAAACAAACCAGAGAGATGACGAAGTCCATTGCTTCCAACTGCAGTGTCCGAAAGTTCCAAACTTCTTAACTGCAAAAGGCCTACAGAACAGCAAAATGTATCAATTAGTGCTTTACAACAGGAGAGCTATTATTCAAAAAAAAAGGAGAGCCAAAATTTGATTTTTCTAGACAGAAAGCGCTAAAATCGTCTAACCATAAACGCTCAATACAAATTTCTGCAGGCAAACAAGAATGCCCCATAAATGCTATACTGCTAACTGTAGAGAAGTCTGGTAAATAAAAATCATATGCCATTCCACAACAGTAAACTGCACGAGTTGGTTAACTCGATGATTGCACTATTCGACATTTTATAAAACAAGATGTAATAGGAGATGAATTGAGACATGCTACTACAGTTGCAAAAAAAGAAAAGAAAAATTAAGACATGCTGAAGGAACTCACCTTTCAGGTGCAATAGTCCCTCGTCACCAATCTTGCATGAGTCCAAGTTCAAACACTCCAAATTGATCAATTCTGGAAGGAGCAAAGAACATCATATACAAACTGTCCCCGCGTTGTGTTGTTTAGTATACCGGATCCACGATTCAAATGGGCGTCTCCATGGTTATATTTTTTTAAATATATTTTTATACAAGATTTAATACAAGAGACAAGTGCTTCCAATTGACACTCCATTTTGATCTAGAAAATGAATAACATACATGCCAGAAGTGCAAGATCCTCTGCATGTTCTTTGACATGCCTCTGCTTTCATCTTACAAGCATCTTTGTGCAAAGGCAAAAAGATAAAATACCAGCCATCTTTCTTGAAGGATAATAATCATGTTTCATGCTGTTGCTTCATTTGCATAAATTCCTTCGGGGCTGTTCTTAGTTTCTTGTTTATTTCATTTTCGTTTGGGTTTTCTAGTTGGTTTGTAAGATCTGCGCCTTCTCAGTACTTTCTCCTACTACAAAATGAAGTGCATTCATGTGCGTGTTTGAGAAACAAAAAAAAAATCTGGTTTTATGAAATCATGCACAACAATGACTTTGTTAATTTTAGTACAAAACTGATAAAATAAGAGAGTGTCTCAAAACATTTTAATATA
Source organism: Triticum urartu (assembly GCF_003073215.2). NCBI lineage: Eukaryota > Viridiplantae > Streptophyta > Magnoliopsida > Poales > Poaceae > Triticum > Triticum urartu. The sequence continues at coordinate 576,946,951 of NC_053023.1, read as the reverse complement.
GGATGACCAAATCAATCAAGTAAACATTTTAATATGTGAAACACTTGTTGCTTGCGTAGATGGGTGTCTCAAGGATTTCGATATTAGCATGTTCGAATGTTGCTATACAACAAATTAATACAAATATAAACAGTGATTAATACTCACCTCGTAGATGAATCAAGCAGGCATCTGTAATGTGGTTGAACCCTAAATTAAGAACCTTCAATTTGACAAGACCTGCAAGGCAGCACCAGACCATGAGCTACCAGACAGTGAGCTATAAAAGGGTGTAGCTGTGCAGGACAAAGGAACACACTTGGACAGATACAGGTCACAAAAGGGTACAAATATGCATGCTTGAAAAAATTGTGGGTGAAGGAAACAGAGATGCATTGCGGATCCATCAATGCAACTACTGAGCTAGACACCTACATCTCAAAGAAGGAAACATGTATCCCATTTTGCATGCCATCACACACAAATGATCTCAGAAAGTAACAAAGAGTCATGTTCACAATATGGTCATCAATTGGTGCCGTATTTTACCTTCCAATTTCTCACATCCTTCATCACATATGCCACACCTATTGAGATTTAACAAAACCAATGAAGCCAATCCTGAAATAGCATGACTATTAATGAAGTTTGGCACCCAGATAGTGAGCTTGCAACTATTTGCATAATTATGCATGAAATGCTAACTGAATGCTACAACATAAATGAGTATTACAACAGAGTAACCATGCAACAGTGAAATAGTAAGTTCAGGCCTCGTAAATAACAATGTCCTTGTAAAAGGAACATTTAACTCCTCCGGTCAACAACACAAGCTTCCCTTCAAAATAATGGAGTTAAACTCCATACACTGACTCTCAGAAACAGAAGAGGTAAAAACATCTCTCATCATTTTTACATAGAACAGCATGGTGTCCCCATAAATGCACAGAAGAACTATCTGGCTAACTAATATGTTACTTTGACTCATTCTCATTAAACTTCTGAAGCAAACTTATAAAGATATCATGTTATCTTTCTACCAAAAGGGCATCTCTCTGGGGCATGAATTCTAGAGATAGAATAAAAATATAAGACTGCTGTGGTAACTTGTGAATAAGTTCATGACACACATACTTCTACAGAGTTCTAAGGCCCAATCGTCCTCCTGCTGCAACATACATAATAGATCAAACTATACACAATCGTCAGCACCTTTCAACGGGCAAGACTAAGCCAAAGAAACTTGTACGGGAGTAGCATCAACAGCAGGGTGCTCTATAAGGAAAGGATGTAAAACCTGATATAGCTTCCAAACAAGCAGCAGTCACTGCACAGCCCTCCAGATTTAGGTGGGATAGTTTGGACAGACCTAAGAGATCAAACCAACAACTTAAACACGGCTAAATTTATAAACCCTCGGGTTACTAAGTAAATAAAAACGAAGAGTTAGTCAACAACAACAAAAAAACAATTCAAGAGCATGTGTTTGGGGGGTACCTCTCAGATAAGAAACACCACAATCGCTTATTTTGCAGCAAGACAGTTGCAACTCTCTCAAGCTCGTAAAATCTACACAAGGAGAAGGGCATTGCATTGTAGATCAACGTGTATGAAAACATAGATTGGTTTAGACTAGCCATAGAAGAATTATAACCTGATAAATACTTCATATCTGAATCTGTGATGCCGTTACAATATCTCATGTTCAGTGTTTCCAGTTTTCTCAAGCCTGTAAAAGAATGTTATGTTATTGCAACAGAGGCAAGTAGTTTTTCGGAGCTACTTGCTATTGAGCGGAATGCGAATAAATAGGCCGCATGCCAGTGTATAGTGACTACAAACAAATGTATGTATCACATGTCAGGAAATGGAAATGTATAAGTTGGAATAAATTAGGTGATTGGGCATGCTTTACAAACAATTGGTTCAGGGAACAAAAGGCCACCTTTTAAATGAACAAGGCCACCATGAATTTTTGGGCATCGCTCAAGGTCCAAATTTACCAAGTTAACTAACTTTGCAAAGGCTTTTGCTCCTTCAGCTGTAACAGCAGCACATTTCTTAAGGCTGAGCGATGTCAAGTTTGAGAGGCCTGCAGAATGAAGACACACATCATACATCATAAAAATGAACATTCACCCCCCAGACTCGCACAGCTACTGGACTATTGGCATCACATACCTGACACTGTTTTAAGTCCATGCTCAGAAATTCGATCACAGTAATTGCATGCCAGACTTTGCATATTTGAGCAATCTTTGAGAAGATTCAATCCACTATCAGTCACATCAGAGCAAGAGATGTCAACAGATAGCAAGGACTGCCCTTGAGAAGCGATTACTTCCATCCAAGCATCCTTCACTCCAGGGTACTCATCCAGACAAATATCCTGATACCGAATAGTGTGGAAGATCAATTGGTTGTCATGTAAGGCTAACTCGTCCCAGAGCGTGATAGAAGCCTTCAAGTTTTTCTTTTCTGGTCTAGCTCACCAAGCAAACTGGTGGCATGGCTTGCAATTTACCTTAAGCAAGAAGTGCCATCTGACTAGGAATAAGGTAGCTAGCTACCTAAGTGATCTCAAATGGTCTATTAAATGGGCTTCCCTAAGGAATAGGGCTTTTTCATTCTTACCGGATAAATTTACCAAAGTAATTTTTACTTTCTAGGAACAAGCTTGACAAAGAATTGCATTCTAGGAGTAAATTACTGAGTGAACCTTGAAAAACCAACAATGAATGTCTGATAAGATGCCTTTCTTCACTCCCTGATAATACACATAAGAGTTTGTCGAGAAAAATAAAATACATTTACATATAAAGGCCTGATTGATGGTACGGGAACTTTAATTTTACATCAAGTAATTGTTCATAGTTAACAGGGATAAGCTAGACTTGTATTATTTTATTCATCATTCTTTTGTACATAACCCATATTAATAAAAAAATGCAGTGGGGAATTTTCCCATTGTTTCGCCTTAAAAATTGTATTTAAGACAAAACATCACTGTCTATTTCATTCAAAACAGTTTACCAAACAGGCACCAAAATTTCACCTGCAAAGCACAGTCGCGAAAAGCTCCCAGCAACTCCTCATTGATGTAGCTACAGCGCACCAGTTCGTTGAATATCTGCTGGCTAAGATCCCTAGGCAGCATGGAGAAATCTGAATACCTACTTATGTCCTGCAATCACCAACATCAACTCAGCCAAGAAGAGGCATCGCTTGGCCAAACTCTGAAGATATGAGGTCACATGACTACCTCACGGACTCTGGCCACGCAAAGTTCCACCAGCGACGGGCGGCGACCTGGGCCCGGTCCCTGCGCCTTCCGGAGCACATCAGAGCTGCTGCGTGACAGCGTGTGGAGCAGCCACTTGAAGCTGCCGCTCTTGGAGAACTTGACACTGTACAGTTGATCCTCATGGACCACTTGGCCTCTGTTCCTTGAGCAGGCACTGCCCATGGCGAGTTCTTGCACTGAACAAACCTGATCACTGCCTCAAGTCTATGGATGGACGTACAGTGTCACAGACCATGGATAGAATCAGAGGTGCATGTACTTCCCGGCCACGGCTCGATTCCCTAGCATCCATTTCAGGCGTGACTAGGACTTGGCCTTCTTCAACGCCATCCTGCATCATCAATAAAACTAATATAATCAATAAGCTTGACTTGCACTGCAGCAAGGAAGTTACTATCAGAAGATTGTCAATATAATCAATATAAGCTTGACTTGCACTGCAGTAAGGAAATTACTATCAGAAGATTGTATGCAGACGCAGTCACACAAAACCAAACCCTCACGCAATCGATTCTAATGCAAGTGGTCGGTTTCGAGTGAAGTGTTCATCTCTCACGCAACTGAGCCTGGCGTCCAATCACCACACAACGCCAACCAATCCTACACGCAATTGAGCCCTGCGAACAGAGCAACCAACCCCTGCGGATGATTACGGTGAACCCTGCAAACATCCGACAGTATCGAACGTTCCGTCCGCACCAAGCTCTGCAAGTCGCGGACGGCAGGCGGAACGAACTGCAAAAATGCCCAAATCTCCGGATTGGAATAACCGGAGAAGAGAGGATCAGAGCAGAGACGGAGGGGAGCACGTCGGAGGCTGGACGAAATCAGCAGCAGCCGAGAGAATCGCACTCGCGCCTAAAGTTAGTTATTATTGCATAGGAGGTGAAATTACCTGATCGGGCGTGGAATCAGGCCACAGGAGCCACCCGATGCTGGGCTGAGCCACGGATTAGCGGAGCTCGACGGAGCCGGCGGCTGAAATCGTCGCCGGCGGCGTGTCGTATCTGATTCCAAATCCGGCGAAGTCTCGCGAGCGACAGTGACGACACGAGGTCAGGTCAGGTCCGGCCACGAGTGGGGAGGGAGGAGGAAAGGTGGGGGATGGAGGAAAAATGGCTTATAGCAAGCGCCGGGGAGCAGCGCGCGAGCTCCACGTGTCGCGGGGCGCTGGGACGGTACGCCGGGCTACGGAACGTTTGGACACTGACACGCGGGGGCAGCGGACCATCTGGGCCCACTGGCGGTGACACGGCGGAAACGGATGATGGTGGGTGGTAAGCGAGGGGGTGGGGGCCACCGGGAAGCGGAAGGGATAAGGCAAAGGAGGTGGGGCACCACCGTGGCGGGCGGGCGCACGGCACCCCGGTTTTGTGACCCCGAAGAGGGCTGTTCGTTGTGCGGGGGTGCACGTGGGCCCCGCGGCTTTACGAGCGCAGTTTTGCTATTTATCGCCTCTCGCTGGTACACTCCTCGTACAGAGGTACTGCTATCGCGTGCGAGTCAGCAGCCGCATGTGTCAGTTTTTCGGTGCGACGGAACAAAACGAACACGTTTGATGTTGCTTTTTGTTGCGGTGAGAAAACACGTTTGACATCGGGCAATAGACCATCTCGACAGACCATATCCCAATAGGGTAACTACCTGAGCATGAAAGTGACTTTCGCCTGAACAACCGGTTTTAGGCCAACTCCACCGGACGGCCCATTCTGTCTCCCCCATCCGTTTGAGATAAAATGGATAAACGAGACGGTCCAGCACGCGACGGCCCGGATTCATCTGGTTCATTTTATGTCCATGCCGATCCATTTCAAGCGCAAACGTGCGCTGGATTTGGGTCGCGGCGGACACCAAATTGACGCGCGCCTCGTCCGCGTCGGGGCCGCGTGAACGGCGGCCACCTACCTCCCCCCGCCTCATCAATGCGCACGCGCGGGCGGCCCCGTTTGTCATCTGCCCAGATGAGGGGTTGCGGTCCTTTTTAAATGGGAACCGTGGACTGGTCGTCGTCCACACTGCCCCACGCCACCCCGCGGCTTCCTCAAAACCCGACAGGCCCAGTCCCAAACCCTAGCCAAGAACTCGCCGGCCGGCCGCCTACAGCCATGGGGCTATGGAACTACGGCCGCAAAGGCAAGCACGACCGCGAGGCTGGCTCCTCGTCGGGACGCTGCCGCGACTCCGTAAAGAAGGAGGAGCCCGCCTCGCCATCGCCACCGCGTCGGGCCCCCGCGCCGCCCGCGTTCTCCATCGCGCCCACGGCCGCCGGCGAGCGCGACCGGCACTACATCGAGGCGGCCGTCTGCCGCCGTTATTGGGAGACGAGGACGCCGCTACCCTGGAGCGACATCCACCTCCCCAATAACTGGCACCTGTCGGCCGACCGCATGCCGATCCCGCCGATCCCGCTGAGCGACCGTGCGTGCCGCCAGGAGATCCAGCGCTGCCGTCGCCTCCTCCCAGACGACCTCTACTACGACGAGAGGTACGCCCCCGACTCGCCATTGTGGGACACTTGGTTCCGCGATGAGCACGACATGCGGCGGGCGTCCTTCTTCGCCGGCACGTCGACGGGGCCGCGGCGGCCATATGAGCCCCGAGCGGCTCCCCAGGAGCACGGGCGTAGGCGGGTGCACGGCCTCACGGCCACGCCGTCGCCATCTCCATCTCCTCCACCACCTCCTCGCATGACAGCAGAGGAGGAGGCCTGGCTCATGGCGCGTGTCATGGCGGACTCCATGAACACGCACGATGAGCGCCAGTGGCCGAGCCTCGAGAAGACGATGGCCCTCTCTGCGGCCGGCGATGTCGCCATCCCCGAGGTGGAGATGGTGCTGAAGGAGGAGGTGGTGGAGGAGCCGCCGGTGGCCGCGTTCCACCCTGGCCTGGTGGGTCAGGGGTGGAGCTGGTCGTGCATCGCTGAGCAGATGGCGGCTGCCGTGGGAGGCGTGAACTAGTGCCCCATGCCACCGCGGTCGCCGGAGCGGGACGCCTCGCCTCGGGAGGAGGTGGTGCAGGCACCGGCCACCTTCCAGCCCGCCGCCCCTGTGCACCGCGGACCGCCGGCCCACCTGTGGACGCCGTCGGACTACGTCGACCTCGTTAGCGACGACGACGACACCGGCGGCCAGTGAAGACGGCGACGGCCACGGCATCAACGGGTGCGGCAGGAGCGCGTGGGCGGCGTTTTTTTATTTCCCTTTTATGTTTAATTATTGAACTGCGCCGTTTAAGTGGATTATGGAACTGGGCCATTTTGTGGCCGTGACCTCTATATATGTTTTATGTTTTTTAAGTGCGTTTATTTACTTTTTAGGCATTTTATTTAAGTTTTTTGTTTTTTTAATCACGTCCACCCCGGACATGATTTGGGGTAAGGCCGCGCATTGGTGCACCCATGACCCAACGAACAAACGTGGACATGGGCGAACCCATCGCCGCCTTAAAGGGACAAAATTCGGCCAAACCAGACGTCCGTTTGGGGTCGTGCGGTGGAGTTGGCCTTAGGCATTTGTATCGAAAACGATGGTCTAAGAGCAATTCCAACGGCCGACCCAAACAGACAGCGATTTTGTCCATTTTTTGTCCACTTCCGCGTTTGGGTCGATGCGTGCGCCCAACGCTGGCCCGACCCATTTTGACGACGCTAGAAAAAAAAGAACGCATGCATATTTAAAGAAACATTAATTAAACATTACAGTCGGCCACGAAGGCCGGTGAAAGTCCACGCGTCCACATTAGCATTTAAGAAAAATAAAAACAACCTAAACTACGAGGCGGCGCGCAGCACTAGGCGTCGTCCTCCTCCTCCCCCTCAGGGTCTCGACGTAGGGCCGGCCCAGGGGAATGCCATGTTTCAGGCGGCGGTGATGTAGGCCGCGGGCAGCTGTTCTGGCGCGGGCAGTGCCAGCGCGGGGGGTTGTTCCGGCGCGGGCAGTGCCGGCGCGGGGGGCTGTGCGGCCACCTGTGCAGTCGCGGCCTGGCGCGCCTCCTCCTCAGCCTCACGCTGCTCTTCCTCGGGGTCGCGCTAGAGCATATCCTCGTACTCGCCGCGACGGCGCTCCTCGGCCAGCCGTCACTGGCGCCACATCTCGAGGTAGGCCACCTCCTGCGCCGGCGTCACCCCCATCCAAATCGATGGCGCGGACACCCACTCGCGCAGTACTCCCGTCCAGGAGTAGCGCTCGATCAGGGACGGCTCCGGCTCGGGCTCGGGCTGCGGCTCCGGGTCGGCCTTGACGCGGCGTCGGGGAGGGGACGGCGGGGCCATCGGCGGCACCACGCAGTCGCCGACCGCGGAGAGGGCAATGGCATGCGCCATGGCCGCCTTGTACCGGGCCTCCTCTTCCTCCGCCGCCTCCATCCTGCGCCACTCGTCCTCCTCGCTCTTGCAGTAGACTGCCGCAAGGGCCGCCTTGTAGGCGTCCTCCGCCGCTTGGTCCTCCTCGTGGACGACAAGCGGGGGCGGCGGCAGGCTGCGGTCGACCTCACGCACGCCGCGGTGCCTCGCCTCCTCTTACTCAAAGGCGAACCACCGCTTCCAGTTTGACGAGTCGATGGCGTAGGTGTCGTCGCGGCGCTGCTCCGGCGTCAGCAGCGCCCGCCGGTGCCGCACCTCCTCCGCGTGCGCCCTAGCAGACCGCGGCGCCGTCGGCACTGGGATCCTCTCTGGATCTAGATGCCAGTCGTGCGGCAGGGTGACGTCGGGGTACGCAGAGGCACGCAATGCTGCCAGTGCCACTCCGCCTGGTGCACTGGCACGTTCATGCGCCGCCTCTGCCGGCGAGCCTGTGCTGGCGGAGGTGAGAGGAGCTCAGATGGGAAAGGGACGACGGGGGTCTTACCCTTGGCCTTGGTGCTGCCGGCGCCGGAGAAGAGCCCCATCTCGCTGTGGTGGTGATGGCTAGGGTTTGCCGACGATGGGGGAGCAGAGCTGGCTAGATGTGGACGGCGAGTTTGGATGAGGACGGCCCCGCCGCACAGTCGGCTTAAAAAAGGACGACCGCCGTCGCTGACGCGTGGGCCCGTGGTCATAAATTAAGTTGATCGCGTGAGTAGCAGGTAGTTGGACGGCCGCCAGGTGGGGATGCGGCGGACACCGAGAAGGCGCGCGTGGCGTCCGTTCCGTGTCCGCGCCGACGCATTTGGGGCGCAAATTTGGGCCGCAAATGCGTCGGTGCGGACGCGAAGCGGACGTGATTTGTGTTTGGGTCGGCGCGTTGGGCCGCCACTTTTGTCCACGCCAACCCAAACGAACGCAGGCTGACGAAATGGGACGCCCCTTTGGAGTTGCTCTAAAAATTGATTTTAGGCATTTGTATAAAAAATGATGCTCTAGCAGCTACCCTATCTCTAAACCGTGCTGTAAATTTTTAGGGCATCCATTTTGGCCTCGCATGCTGCAAATATACAACAATAGTCGGTTGCCGCAAAATAAATATCATGGTCACACGATGCCCGCGCACGTGAAACTTCATCCCGCTGCCGCTTCCCCTAATCCATCATCGCCGCTGCCGAATATGGCCACCATCGCCACCGCCCCCTTCCGGCCTATTAGCCACCGCTCCACCCCATGGCCTAGCTACATTTACTATATAAAGTTGCTCCTAATGCATGAATGTTTAGATGAGGTGCTAAGCACATTAAATAGCTCAACAACTATACTCTCCAATGCATAGGTGCTTAGTTTATGGTAGCTAAGCTTGCTTCATTTAATGATTTAGCAACTAAAGCTCTTCATGTATTGGTGGTCTTCCTTCATTTAAAGGATTTGCCTAGGTACACATGCTTAGCATTGTTTCTTCCTGGGTCACCACACACATCTTTCTCCTCTTAATAACTTGTCACATCAGATTTTTTGCCTATGTGGAAGGCTTAGCACATGTACAAGGTGGAGCATTGGGAGGGGCCTAAATGAACAAGTAATGTACTCCCTCCATCCATTTTTACAGGGCCTAACTTTTGAATCTCTCATACCAAGGCAGTTGCGGAAAAGAATGAACATATTTTAATAGCAGGATTTTCCCAACCAAACCGCAATGTAAATCTTGCATGCAGTCTCCATTAAATGCATGGTTAGCCAATCATAACTTCTTATATAGTGCACACATTGGCTGAGGAGGTGTTTGTTTCCAGGGACTTTTTGGTGTAGGGATTAGAAAAAGTCCCTCTTAGAGACTTTTTAACTAAACAGGAGGGACTACTAGGGACTAAAAGTTACTTTTTGGGACTAAATGAAGAAGACTCTCAAGGAGAGTCTTTTTTCGGACTTTTCCAACAATGGCCCTCCCTGCACCCATTGCCCCGCCGCCCCATGGTGTTGTTTGGTTGTTATTTTTCTGTATACTAGGGGTAACATGGTATTTTACATGTCATTTAATAACCTTTAGGGAGGGACTAGGGACTTTTTAGTCCCTGAAAACAAACAGGGAAGGACTTTTTAGTTCGGATTAAAAAAAGTCCTAGGACTTATGAACCAAACAGGGCCTACAAGGTAGAAACGAAGAGGCAAGGTGAAAACAGATGTGCATCCATGCAAATAAATAGGACTAGAGCATTTTCCCAAGAGGGAATGGGAGGGAGCACGCGTGACTTGCGATAGATAATTAAAAGCATGACACATCGGTTAGCTAATCTAGCCTTGTAATTATGGAAAAAAATGAAATTTGAGGTTAGGCCTTATAAAAATGGATAGAGGGAGTAATATTGTTTGCCCCCTATGAAGTATCTCGACTAGTATGTAATCAATATCCTAGTAATGATAGGGAGGCTAATGATGTGAATATGCGTTTGGTTATGACATTTATGACATCGACAACTCTACCATGGCAGGAAGCAGTTTCACACTATTCACTGCTATAAGATGTTTTAGATAGTTAAAAGTAGACTACATCTGTAATGAGTGAACAAACACATTAAAATGTGTTTACATACATCTGATTTACAAAAAAGTTAGAACATCATATAGTAGTGAGTGGAGGGGGTTTTAATCAATGGCCCAGTGACTGGGTTAGAGGTGAAGAACCCTATGCAAGCACAATGTCAGACAAATAGGATGTCCTGGTAACTGTAATACAGTGTGACTTACCTTAACTGGTTTAACAGGCTCAGTGCTGCTCCTCCTTCTCTTGCAAGGCTCCTTTCTAACATCTTGTACTTGGAAATCCTCAATCTTATCTTCATTGCACCCCCTCTGCAAGGTGACACAAACTAGTTACTGGTCTCCTTGGAAGATAAATGTGCATACTTTCCAGTCTGTGAACAACACAAAAGGATGATATTATAACAAAACAACACCACATAATGTGTTGGTGTACAAAAAGAGGGGTACACTTTTTGTACCCCTATAACTGTGCACGGGCAGTCTGAGCCACGGGCACCACCACACTGAGCAAGGCAAGGGAGGCGAGCCAAGGTAAGGCCAAAGCTCAGGAGAAGCAGAACGACGCCAAGACCAAGACCACAAAGAGCAAAGGGGACGAAACGGATTCCCCCCCGGCAAGATCCTTGCCGGGAGGCGGTTTTAGCAAACCCGGCAAGACCCTTGCCGTGGCAGCTCGCCCCACACCTACGGAGTGAGTCACCCTTGAGTCCACTGCCCCCATGGGGCAAGGATTTGGGAGACATCCCCGTGGTGGCTTGCAGATCTTTGTGAGGACATTCAAGATCAGATACACCCTTTATAAGGTGATGATCCCTGGCGGGATCCCAGCCAAGGAGGACCACAAGGCCCCCGGCAAGAGCCTTGCTGGGGATGAAAGCAGGCGCCACGGCAAGACCCTTGCCGGGGCCCCGGCAAGGCCCTTGCCAAGAACACCCGTAGGGCCACCATCAGGCCCACGCTAGTCAAACCTCCACCGCCGTTCGCGTGCAGCTGCCGACCCAACCAGCTGGGCAGGCACCTGCGTGGCGGCATGCAGATCTTCGTGGAGACCCACCACTGCGCCACCTCAGCTGCCTGCCTGCCTACATGGCACCGCGGGCGCCGCTGGCCAGGGCGCGTGTCGACACGAAAGGGAGCGGCGACGGACGAGACAGGGCTCTCCCCGTCCCCGATAAAGCAAGGACACCTAAGCAGGACGCATTAAATGCGCCTTGTCATGTAATGCGAGGGATAACCTCGCATCACTGTACCCTTTCCACCTCCTGTGTGCCATTGTAGCAGCCCCTTTCCTATAAAAGGAGGCCCGAGGCGACCAGGAGGAGGATTCGGCTTTTTGGAGCTCCTCACGCCCCATAGCTAGCTCAAGAACACAGATATACAATCCACCAAACCAGGAGTAGGGTTTTACGCATCCTCGCGGCCCGAACCTGGATAAACGAACCGTGTGCTATCTGTTTGATCTGCTCTTCTCACGACCCCGCGCCCCGCAACCGTAGTAGGGATTCTTGTGATCCCATAGGTGTCGTCCCCACCAACATCTTTGGCGCGCCAGGTAGGGGGCGCAGTTGTGAGAATCGGCTCTAGCAATCAGCTCAGCACTCCTTCGCCTTCGTGGCTCTTAGAGAAGGACGGAGGCCAGAAGATCAGCGCTCGAGTGACTACAAACAGAAGCTAAGTTGCACTGAACCCTTACTTGTGCTACCCTTCTTATTTGAGGTTATTCCCCCCGGAGATATTTGCTTTGTATGAGAAACCTGCACGCCAGGGGGCTCTACCACGATCGGCAACGCCCTTGCCCTGTTTCGAGTCCGCTCAACAGCTCAAGCGGCTGCGTCGAGAATGGCAGAGTAGCCTTCCGTGATCGCAATGCCCCCGATTCTGACTCGAGTCAAGCTCGACAATTCGAGCGGCCGCGTTCAGAACGGAAAGGTGGCTCGTCCGGCAGCACGCGTACCCAGTGGATCCATCCCCAAAACGCCGCTAGGGGCTTCCGCGCCGGCAAGCCTTCCCAATCGGCGTAGGGCGCGCATACAAAGAGGAATTGAACGGGGAAATAACATGCATGAAAATTAAGAGTACTTCAAAGTTATATTACATCACATCATAGCTGTAGTTCTAACTAAAGATAAAATTTGTCTTGGTCGGGAACCCGCAGCGGCGAAGAAGAACGGGATGCCTAATCCCGGCGCTGGCCTTCCATCCTCTTGATTTCGTCGATGCAGTCGGTGATGGGCTTGATGTGCTCCTTGAGCACCATGAGGTCAGCACCATCCGACAAGCTCTTCATCGCGGCCGCGAAGTCAAGATCGGGATTCCAGTACGCCGTCTTGGTGAGGACCTTGGTCATGACCCTCCGGCAAAGTCGCCGGGCCTCCTCGGCCAGCGTGGCCGTCCTGTTGGAGTGAAGATAAGCCAAGGCTCCGAGGATGCCCTCGAAGAACAGGGTCAACTTGGTGTTGACGGTCCCGCCGCGCTTAGGGGCGTACCTCACGTGTGGCATCCCCATGGTGGCCAACTGCGAGGTGACCCTGCCGGCGACCTCCTCCAAACGACTGATCCATCTGTTCTCGCCCGTCACATAATCCTGGTGGGAGGCGGCCTCGTTCGCCCGCAGCTGCTTCTCCTCCTCCAGGATCCTGGTCAAGGTCTCCTCCCGAGCCCTGCTCTCCGACAACATCTTCTCGAGATCCTCCAGCTTCAGCTTGAGGTCTCTGACGGAGTTTTGCGCTTCAGAGAGCTCCCCAGCCCTGCTGATGACCGCTCCTTGTGCCTCCACCAAGGCGCTCTTGAGCGTGCTCTTCTCGTTGGACAGCTTGAGGGCCTGCTCCTTCAGCTCATCCTGCGCCACCTCCAACTCCCTTACCTTGCCGGCATGGGCCAGAGCCTGGGCATCGAGTGCCTCCTTGTGCCTCTGCTCCAGCTCGCGAGTCCGCCGCGCGACAAGGGCCTCGAGCTCCTCATCCTTGCTACGGAGCGCTGCGGCAAGCTTCGCCTCACGCGCGGTGAGGTCCTCTTCCTGGGAATCCAAGGTGGCTTGATGCTGGTTCCGGGCGGCCTCGGCCGCGGCAGCCAAGTTTGCCGCCTTTTCCTGGGCCTTCTTGATGTCGGCCATTTTCATGGTGAGCTCCACATCGCGCTCAGCCAATTTCTCCTGAAAGGCCCTCTGCTCCTCGCGAGCCTGGTGGAACCAGGTCTGCGTCTCGGCAACGCGCGCCTTGAAGTCCACCTCCGCGTTGTCCACCGTTGCCATCCTGGACTTGACCTTGTCCACGCGAGCACGGTAGAGCACTTCGAGCTTCCGAAAATTGGCCCCCATGGCACGGAAAAGCTGCTCTTCTGGAGAACCGTCGCCACGAACGCCCGACTCATCAACCACCTTGAGCCCGGTGGCGGCAAGCACCTCGCCGTCAAAAACTTCCCCTTCGGCAGGCGCCCGGCTTGACGCCCCTGGGAGGTGGACGAAGAGATCGTTGCCCACCTTTAGATATCTGTCGGGGCCCGAGGTTGAGGAGGAGGGAGGCTGGTCACCCACCACCTCTTCCTCGGCGGAAGCCTTGCCGGCCTCACCGGCAGGTCCACCGCTGGCGCCCTCGGCAAAAGCCTCGCCGGTCGCCTTGGCGGCCCCCGCCGCGGTGTCCTCGGCAACATCCTTGGTGGGCTCATCAGCGGCGACCTCGGCAGCGTCCTCCATACCTGTCGAAGGAGGGCCTGGACAGCAACGGGAGCAATGAAGCCAAGAAAAGAATAAGGGAAAAACAGAGACGAAGGACAGGCGACTCACCAGTGCCAGGCTGTGAAGCAGAAGTCCCCTCTCCGCCAGCATTTGGCGCCGTGGCAGAGCCACCAGCGCCCAAGTTCCCCTCTTCCTCCATGGGTGCGGGCTCCGTGCCTGATGCCGTTGCCGGGGACGCCCCCCACGGCGGCGTAGTCGATGGGGGTGGTGTGTTAGGAGTAGCCCTCTGTGGCTCCTCCTGCTGCCGCTCCCCTCCTGCAAACCTGGCAAGGTCAGTATCATAGCATCGAGCGCCTACCACATGTCGAGTAAGAAGAGGGTGACGAACTTACGTTGGGTGCTGCGCCGGGGGCTGCTTGTTGGAAATATGCCCTAGAGGCAATAATAAATTTATTATTATTATATTTCCTTGTTCATGATAATCGTTTATTATCCATGGTATAATTGTATTGATAGGAAACTCAGATACATGTGTGGATACATAGACAACACCATGTCCCTAGTGAGCCTCTAGTTGACTAGCTTGTTGATCAATAGATGGTTATGGTTTCCTAACCATGGACATTGGATGTCGTTGATAACGAGATCACATCATTAGGAGAATGATGTGATGGACAAGACCCAATCCTAAGCATAGCACAAGATCGTGTAGTTCGTATGCTAAAGCTTTTCTAATGTCAAGTATCATTTCCTTAGACCATGAGATTGTGCAACTCCCGGATACCGTAGGAGTGCTTTGGGTGTGCCAAACGTCACAACGTAACTGGGTGGCTATAAAGGTACACTACGGGTATCTCCGAAAGTGTCTGTTGGGTTGGCGCGAATCGAGACTGGGATTTGTCACTCCGTGTAAACGGAGAGGTATCTCTGGGCCCACTCGGTAGGACATCATCATAATGTGCACAATGTGATCAAGGAGTTGATCACGGGATGATGTGTTACGGAACGAGTAAAGAGACTTGCCGGTAACAAGATTGAACACGGTATCGGGATACCGACGATCGAATCTCGGGCAAGTATCGTACCGATAGACAAAGGGAATTGAGTACGGGATTGATTAAGTCCTTGACATCGTAGTTCATCCGATGAGATCATCGTGGAACATGTGGGAGCCAACATGGGTATCCAGATCCCGCTGTTAGTTATTGACTGGAGAACGTCTCGGTCATGTCTGCATGTCTCCCGAACCCGTAGGGTCTACACACTTAAGGTTCGATGACGCTAGGGTTATAAAGGAAGTTTGTATGTGGTTATCGAATGTTGTTCGGAGTCCCAGATGAGATCCCGGACGTCACGAGGAGTTCCGGAATGGTCCGGAGGTAAAGATTTATATATGGGAAGTCCTGTTTTGGTCACCGGAAGAGTTTCGGGGTTTATCGGTAACGTACCGGGACCACCGGGAGGGTCCCGGGGGTCCACCAAGTGGGGCCACCAGCCCCGGGGGGCCACATGGGCTGTAGGGAGTGTTCCTTGTCCTACATGGGCCAAGGGCACCAGCCCCACTAAGGCCCATGCGCCTAAGAGATGGAGAAGGGGCAAACCCTAATGGGATATGGGCCTTAGGGCCCATATTGGTGCGCCTCCCTCTCCCATCCCCTCTTGGCCGCCCCCCTTGCTCCCCATCTAGGGCTGCCGCCCCCCCTAGGGGTGGGAACCCTAGAGGGGGCGCAGCCTCCACCCCTTCCCCTATATATATGAGGCCTAGGGGGCTGCCCAAAACACACGTGATTTGATCTCTGCCTGATGGTGCAGCCTTCCCTCTCTCCCTCCTCTTCTGTGGTGCTTGGCGAAGCCCTGCAGGATTGCCACGCTCCTCCATCACCACCACGCTGTTGTGCTGCTGCTGGATGGAGTCTTCCTCAACCTCTCCCTCTCTCCTTGCTGGATCAAGGCTTGGGAGACGTCACCGGGCTGTACGTGTGTTGAACGCGGAGGTGCCGTCCGTTCGGCACTTGGTCATCGGTGATTTGAATCACGACGAGTACGACTCCATCAACCCCGTTCACTTGAACGCTTCCGCTTAGCGATCTACAAGGGTATGTAGATGCACTCTCCTTCCCCTCGTTGCTAGTCTCTCCATAGATAGATCTTGGTGACACGTAGGAAAATTTTGAATTTATGCTACATTACCCAGCAGTGGCATCATGAGCTAGGTCTATTGCGTAGATTCTATGCACGAGTAGAACACAAAGTAGTTGTGGGCGTTGATTTTGTTCAATATGCTTGCCGTTACTAGTCTTATCTTGATTCGGCGGCATCGTGGGATGAAGCGGCCCGGACCAACCTTACACGTACTCTTACGTGAGACCGGTTCCACCGACAAACATGCACTAGTTGCATAAGGTGGCTAGCGGGTGCCTGTCTCTCCTACTTTAGTCGGATCGGATTCGATGAAAAGGGTCCTTATGAAGGGTAAATAGCAATTGGCATATCACGTTGTGGTCTTTGCGTAGGTAAGAACCGTTCTTGCTAGAAACCCATAGCAGCCACGTAAAACATGCAAACAACAATTAGAGGACGTCTAACTTGTTTTTGCAGGGTATGCTATGTGATGTGATATGGCCAAAGGATGTGATGAATGATATATGTGATGTATGAGATTGATCATGTTCTTGTAATAGGAATCACGACTTGCATGTCGATGAGTATGACAACCGGCAGGAGCCATAGGAGTTGTCTTAATTTATTTATGACCTGCGAGTCAACATAAACGTCATGTAATTACTTTACTTTATTGCTAACCGTTAGCTGTAGTAGTAGAAGTAATAGATGACGTGACAACTTCAAGAAGACACGATGATGGAGATCATGATGATGGAGATCATGGTGTCATGCCGGTGACGATGATGATCATGGAGCCCCGAAGATGGAGATCAAAAGGAGCAAAGTGATGATGGCCATATCATGTCACTATTTGATTGCATGTGATGTTTATCATGTTTATACATCTTATTTGCTTAGAACGACGGTAGTAAATAAGATGATCCCTCATTAAAATTTCAAGAAGTGTTCTCCCCTAACTGTGCACCGTTGCTACAGTTCGTCGTTTCTAAGCACGCCGTGATGATCGGGTGTGATGGATCCTTACGTTCACATACAATGGGTGTTGACGAGCCTAGCATGTACAGACATGGCCTCGGAACACAGCAAAACACTTAGGGTTAACTTGACGAGCCTAGCATGTACAGACATGGCCTCGGAACAAAGAAGACCGAAAGGTCGAGCATGAGTCGTATAGAAGATACGATCAACATGAAGATGTTCACCGACGTTGGCTAGTCCGTCTCACGTGATGATCGGACACGGCCTAGTTGACTCGGATCATGTAATCACTTAGATGACTAGAGGGATGTCTATCTAAGTGGGAGTTCATAAGATGAACTTAATTATCCTGAACATAGTCAAAAGGATTTTGCAAATTATGTCGTAGCTCACGCTATAGTTCTACTGTTTAGATATGTTCCTAGAGAAAAAAAATTAGTTGAAAGTAGCAATTACGCGGACTAGGTCCGTAAACTGAGGATTGTCCTCATTGCTTCATAGAAGGCTTATGTCCTTAATGCACCGCTCAGTGTGCTGAACCTCGAACGTCGTCTGTGGATGTTGCGAACATCTGACATACACATTTTGATAACTGCGTGATAGTTCAGTTAAATGGTTTAGAATTAAGGCACCGAAAACGTTTTTGAAACATCGCGAAACATATGAGATGTTTCGAGGGCTGAAATTGGGATTTCAGGCTCGTGCCCACGTCAAGAGGTATAAGACCTCCGACGATTTTCTTAGCCTGCAAACTAAGGGAGAAAAGCTCAATTGTTGAACTTGTGCTCAGATTGTCTGAGTACAACAATCGCTTGAATCAAGTGGGAGTTGATCTTCCAGATAAGATAGTGATGTTTCTCCGAAGTCATTACCACCAAGCTGCTAAAGCTTCGTGATGAACTATAATATATCGAGGACATATATGATGATCCTTGAGATATTCGCGATGTTTGACACCGCAAAAGTAGAAATCAAGAAGGAGCATCAATTGTTGATGGTTGGTGAAACCACTAGTTTCAAGAAGGGTAAGGGCAAGAAGGGATACTTCATGAAACGGCAATTCAGCTGCTGCTCTAGTGAAGAAACCCAAGGTTGAACCCAAACCCGAGACTAAGTGCTTCTGTAATAAGGGGAACAGCCACTAGAGCAGTATTACCCTAGATACTTGGTAGATGAGAAGGCTGTCGATAGAAGTATATTGGATATACATTGTGTTGATGTGTACTTTACTAGTACTCCTAGTAGCACCAGGGTATTAGATACCGGTTCGGTTGCTAAGTGTTAGTAACTCGAAATAAAAGCTATGGAATAAACGGAGACTAGCTAAAGGTGAGCTAACGATATGTGTTGGAAGTGTTTCCAATGTTGATATGATCAAATATCGTACGCTCCCTCTACCATCGAGATTGGTGTTTGCGTTGAGCATAGAGATGATTGGATTATGTCTATCGCAATACGGTTATTCATTTAAGGAGAATAATGGTTACTCTGTTTATTTGAATAATACCTTCAATGGTCTTGCACCTAAAATGAATGGTTTATTGAATCTCGATCGTAGTGATACACATGTTCATGCCAAAAGATAGTAATGATAGTACCACCTACTTGTGGCACTGCCACTTAAGTCATATCGGTATAAAACGCATGAAGAAGCTCCATGTTGATGGATCTTTGGACTCACTCATTTTTGAAAAGTTTGAGACATGCGAACCATTTCTATTGGTGTGTATGCATGAAGAAACTCCATGCAAATGGACCGTTTGGACTCACTTGATTTTGAATCACTTGAGGCATGCAAATCATACCACATGGGCAAGATGACTGAAAGCCTCGGTTTCAGTAAAATGGAACTAGAAAGCAACTTGTTGGAAGTAATACATTTTGATGTGTGCAGTCCAATGAGTGCTGAGGCATGTAGTGGATATCGTTATGTTCTTCACAGATGATTTGAGTAGATGTTGAGTACGTTTATTTGATGAATCACGAGTCTGAATTATTGAAAGGTTCAAGTAATTTCAGTGTGAAGTTGAAAGATCGTCGTGACAAGAGGATAAAAGATCTATGATATGATCATAGAGATGAATATCTGAATTACGAGTTTGGCACAAAATTAAGACATTGTGGAAATCGTTTCACAACTAATACAGCCTGGAACACCATAGTGTGATGGTATGTCCGAACATCATAACTGCACCCTATTGGATATAATGCATACCATGATGTCTCTTATCGAATTACCACGATAGTTTATGGGTTAGGCATTAGAGACAACCACATTCACTTTAAATAGGGCACCACGTAATTCCGATGAGATGACACCGTATGAACTATGGTTTAGAGAAACCTAAGCTGTCATTTCTTAAAAGTTTGGGGCCGCGACGCTTATGTGAAAAAGTTTCAGGCTGATAAGCTCGAACCCAAAGCGGATAAATGCATCTTCATAGGACACCCAAAACAGTTGGGTATACCTCCTGTCTCAGATTCGAAAGCAATAAGGGATTGTTTCTAGAATCGGGTCCTTTCTCGAGGAAAAGTTTCTCTTGAAAGAATTGAGTGGGAGGATGGTGGAGACTTGATGAGGTTATTGAACCGTCTCTTCAACTAGTGTGTGGCAGGGCACAGGAAGTTGTTCCTGTGGCACCTACACCAATTGAAGTGGAAGCTTATGATAGTGATCATGAAACTTCAGATCAAGTCACTACCAAACCTCGTGGGATGACAAGGATGCGTACTACTTCAGAGTGGTACGTAATCCTGTCTTGGAAGTCATGTTGCTAGACAACAATGAACCTACGAGCTATGGAGAAGCGATGGTGGGCCCGGATTCCGATAAATGGCTCGAGGCCATAAAATCCGAGATAGGATCCATGTATGAAAACAAAGTGTAGACTTTGGAAGAACTACTTGATGGTCGTAAGGCTGTTGAGTACAGATGGATTTTAAAAGGAAGACGGACAATGATGGTAAATGTCACCATTAAGAAAGCTCGACTTGTCGTTAAGATGTTTTCCGACAAGTTCAAGGAGTTGACTACGATGAGACTTTCTCACTCGTAGCGATGCTAAGAGTCTGTTGGAATTATATTAGCGATTACTGCATTATTTATGAAATCTTGCAGATAGGATGTCAAAACATTGTTTCCTCGATGATTTTCTTTTGAGGAAAGGTTATATGTGATACAACCGGAAGGTTTTGTCAATCCTGAAATATGTTAATAAGTATGCAAAGCTCCAGCAATCCTTCTAAGGACTGGAGTAAGCATCTCGGAGTTGGAATGTATGCTTTGATGATGATCAAAGATTTTGGGTTTATACAAAGTTTATGAGAAACTTGTATTTCCAAAGAAGTGAGTGGGAGCACTATAGAATTTCTGATAAGTATATGTTGACATATTGTTGATCAGAAATGACGTAGAATTTCTGGAAAGCATATAGGGTTATTTGGAAAGTGTTTTTCAATGGAAAACCTGGATTAAGCTACTTGAGCATTGAGCATCAAGATCTATAAGGATGGATCAAAACGCTTAATGGTACTTTCAAATGAGCACATACCTTGACATGATCTTGAAGTTGTTCAAGATGGATCAGTCAAAGAAGGAGTTCTTGCCTGAGTTGTAAGGTATGAAGTTAAGACTTAAAGCTCGACCACGGCAGAATAGAGAGAAAGGACGAAGGTCGTCCCCTATGCTTAAGACATAGGCTCTACAGTATGCTATGCTGTGTGCCGCACCTGAAGTGTGCCTTGCCATGAGTCAGTCAAGGGGCACAAGAGTGATCCAAGAATGGATCACAGGACAGCGGTCAAAGTTATCCTTAGTAACTAGTGGACTAAGGAATTTTCTCGATTATGGAGGTGGTAAAAGAGTTCGTCGTAAAGGATTACGTCGATGCAAGCTTAACACCTATCCGGATAGCTCTGAGTAGAGATACCGGATACGTATAATGGAGCAACAATTTAGAATAGCTCCAAGTAGAACAGTTATTTGGAATAGCTCCAAATAGAACGTGGTAGCTACATCTAGGAGATGACATAGAGATTTGTAAAGCACACACGGATCTGAAAGGTTCAGACCCGTTGACTAAAACCTCTCTCACAAGCAACATGATCAAACCCAGAACTTATTGAGTGTTAATCACATAGTGATGTGAACTAGATTATTGACTCTAGTAAACTCTTTGGATGTTGGTCACATGGCGATGTGACCTGTGAGTGTTAATCACATGGCGATGTGAACTAGATTATTGATTCTAGTGCAAGTGGGAAACTGTTGGAAATATGCCCTAGAGGCAATAATAAATTGATTATTATTATTATATTTCCTTGTTCATGATAATCGTTTATTATCCATGCTATAATTGTATTGATAGGAAACTCAGATACATGTGTGGATACATAGACAACACCATGTCCCTAGTGAGCCTCTAGTTGACTAGCTCGTTGATCAATAGATGGTTATGGTTTCCTAACCATGGACATTGGATGTCGTTGATAACGGGATCACATCATTAGGAGAATGATGTGATGGACAAGACCCAATCCTAAGCATAGCACAAGATCGTGTAGTTCGTATGCTAAAGCTTTTCTAATGTCAAGTATCATTTCCTTAGACCATGAGATTGTGCAACTCCCGGATACCGTAGGAGTGCTTTGGGTGTGCCAAACGTCACAACGTAACTAGGTGGCTATAAAGGTACACTACGGGTATCTCCGAAAGTGTCTGTTGGGTTGGCGCGAATCGAGACTGGGATTTGTCACTCCGTGTAAACGGAGAGGTATCTCTGGGCCCACTCGGTAGGACATCATCATAATGTGCACAATGTGATCAAGGAGTTGATCACGGGATTATGTGTTACGGAACGAGTAAAGAGACTTGCCGGTAACAAGATTGAACACGGTATCGGGATACCGACGATCGAATCTCGGGCAAGTATCGTACCGATAGACAAAGGGAATTGAGTACGGGATTGATTAAGTCCTTGACATCGTGGTTCATCCGATGAGATCATCGTGGAACATGTGGGAGCCAACATGGGTATCCAGATCCCGCTGTTAGTTATTGACTGGAGAACGTCTCGGTCATGTCTGCATGTCTCCCGAACCCATAGGGTCTACACACTTAAGGTTCGATGACGCTAGGGTTATAAAGGAAGTTTGTATGTGGTTACCGAATGTTGTTCGGAGTCTCGGATGAGATCCCGGACGTCACGAGGAGTTCCGGAATGGTCCGGAGGTAAAGATTTATATATGGGAAGTCCTATTTTGGTCAACGGAAGAGTTTCGGGGTTTATCGGTAACGTACCGGGACCACCGGGAGGGTCCCGGGGGTCCACCAAGTGGGGCCACCAGCCCCGGGGGGCCACATGGGCTGTAGGGAGTGTTCCTTGGCCTACATGGGCCAAGGGCACCAGCCCCACTAAGGCCCATGCGCCTAAGAGATGGAGAAGGGGCAAACCCTAATGGGATATGGGCCTTAGGGCCCATATTGGTGCGCCTCCCTCTCCCATCCCCTCTTGGCCGCCCCCTTGCTCCCCATCTAGGGCTGCCCCCCCCTAGGGGTGGGAACCCTAGAGGAGGCGCAGCCCCTCCCCTTCCCTATATATATGAGGCATAGGGCTGCCCATAATACACGTGATTCGATCTCTTGTTGGTGCAGCCCTGCATCTCTCTCTCCCTCCTCTTCTGTGGTGCTTGGCGAAGCCCTGCAGGATTGCCACGCTCCTCCATCACCACCACGCCGTTGTGCTGCTGCTGGATGGAGTCTTCCTCAACCTCTCCCTCTCTCCTTGCTGGATCAAGGCTTGGGAGACGTCACCGGGCTGTACGTGTGTTGAACGCGGAGGTGCCGTCCGTTCGGCACTTGGTCATCGGTGATTTGAATCACGACGAGTACGACTCCATCAACCCCGTTCACTTGAATGCTTCCGCTTAGAGATCTACAAGGGTATGTAGATGCACTCTCCTTCCCCTCGTTGCTAGTCTCTCCATAGATAGATCTTGGTGACACGTAGGAAAATTTTGAATTTATGCTACGTTACCCAGCACTGCTGTCCGGGCTGCTCAGCACCACCAGTGGTGTCGTTGAAGCCCCAGCCGGGGGCTGGCTGCTCGCCGAGGTCCTCGCCCTCTTCACCCTCAGGGCCAACGTCTCTGTATCCCTACGGAAGCAAAAATGGATCAAGACAAGCGACCCAATTCGAGGAAATGGAAATGACAATAAGGAACGGAGAACTTACTCGTCATCCGTCTCCTCCTCTTCCACCAGTTTCCTTTTCCTCTCCGGGCTGAGAGGCCCGAGATCAAAAGGGAGCTCCACATCATCATCCGAGTCGACGCCTGCCGGAGGAGGCGGCGGGGTTTGTGCGCGCCCGGACGAGGAAGGGGCTGTTGTCTTCTTCTTCTCAGTGGCCTTCGTCAGCCTCTTGGCTGCCGTGGCCCTCGTGTGGCGCCCAGACCCCTCCAGGGTCAATTGAGGCCGCCCAGCCCTGCCGGGCCGGACTGGCTCACCGGAGCCAGCCCGCCGCGGGACTCGCCCTCTTCCCCTGGTTGGCGTCGAGCCCGCCGCCACGTCCTCCTCCTCCCCCGACGACTCGTCGGCCGCGTCTTCGACGAGCGGAGATCCAGTGTCGGCGCTGCTGACCTCCCCAGAGGCCGCTGCCCACCGGGTGAGCTCCTCTTCCTCCGCCGCCGTTGCGGCCTTGTCCTCCACGCCCCCGGCGCTGCCGGCCTCCACGGCAAGCTGTGCCTCCCTCGCCCTAGTGGCGATGTAGTCCAGCTCTGCCTGGGTGGTGTCCATGATGAGCCACCGCTCGGCGTCGGCATTGACGTACACCTCAATCAGGGTGTCGAAGAATTGCTGCACATCCTCGTCCTTCGGCTCCTCCCAGCTCGGGACAGGGCCGTGCGCATTACAGTCCGGCATCATGGCAATGATCTTGGACCGACGCGAATTGTTGCACAACGGGACCACCCCCGCTGGCAGCTTGAAGAATGGCCCCTTGAGGGCCTTGCCAACCTTTGCGGCAGCCCTCGCAGCCTTGCCGGTCCGCTCGACCTCGCCATCACGACACACATCAAGCTGGAAAAGCCGCTGGCAGAAGTGGGCATGCGCCAGCACTGTGAAGTTGTGATCGAGGCCGGGGCGGAGTCGCATAATGTCAGCCGGGTTCGTAAAGAGCCAAGCTGGCCTCCCCTTGCTGTGCAACGGGGCGATCCGGCGGCGAATGAAGTCCACCCCGATCATCTCAAGGGTGAGTCCGGCCTGGGTGAGCCGGAGAATCCTGGTGGTGGCGATGGTGAGCCTCCCATCGGCAGCGTCGACATCGCTCCAATCGCTGCCGCGGACCGGCGGCACTCGGCGGACCTTGCAGAATTTCGGCGGGTTTTCATCTTCAATCCAGCACCACCGGCCACGCCATTCCTCCCACCTCTCCTTCACAGCACCGTCCGGGTACGCCCCCTTGGATCTTGGGATCCAGGTGACGCAACCGGAGACGGCTCCTCCCGGCTGGATTCGAGGGAAGAAGTAATGGCGGAAGAGCGCCGTGTTGGGCTGCACTCCAGCAAAACCTTCGCAAAGATGCGCAAAGAAAGCCATGCACGCCACCGCATTCAGAGTAAAATCCAAGAGGCGAAAGCCGAAGGTGCTCATAATATCGCAGAAGAAATCGGAGAAAGGAGGGCATAACCCGCAAGAAAAGTAATCAACGAAGAAGGGGTACCGATTCGAGGCAGGATCAGCGCAAGCAGCAGGAATGATGCGCGTCACCGGGTGTCCCGAATCCTCTCCCCCCGTCTTCACTCCCCATAGGGGCTTTAAGGAGGCCCGGAGCTCTTGAACATCAACCGTCGAGGGGAAGAAGAAGGTGGACTTCGTCCGGTCCCCCGACAGCGCGCTCTCCGGCGGCTCCACCGTCCCGGCGCCCTTAGCCACCCCCGTGTCCTTGGCGAATTTGGGAGCCATGGCGACCAAGAAGTTCAGAGGGCTAAGGAAAGGGGATGGCAAAGCAGCGGCGGCGGGCGACAGCGAAAGCTTAGGAAGGAAGGAAGAGAGGGAACGACGGCTCTGAGATTGGAAAAGGCATAAGGGAAGAGGAGAAAGTGAGCAGTGCGCCCACGGTTATTCCTTCTTATGGGGGAAAAACGCGGGCCGCCACCTTTCACATTAACTGTGATGTGGCGCATGCCCGCGGGAAGCAACCCCACGCATGCCGCCCACGTCACACACGCCTCCCCACGCCACGCCATGCGCGGGGAGCATGGGAAGCGCAGCGCGCGAAGAAACTTACCGCGGTAAAAACCGCCCTGCCTGCCCGCGCACTGGTTTTGGGCCTAGCCCAACGACGCGACTGCGCTTACGTGTGGCCCAGGCCCGGGGGCTCCTGTCGGTGTACAAAAAGAGGGGTACACTTTTTGTACCCCTATAACTGTGCACGGGCAGTCTGAGCCACGGGCACCACCACACTGAGCAAGGCAAGGGAGGTGAGCCAAGGTAAGGCTGAAGCTCAGGAGAAGCAGAACGACGCCAAGACCAAGACCACAAAGAGCAAAGGGGACGAAACGAATTCCCCCCGGCAAGGAGGCGGTTTTAGCAAACCCGGCAAGACCCTTGCCGTGGCAGCTCGCCCCACACCTACGGAGTGAGTCACCCTTGAGTCCACTGCCCCCATGGGGCAAGGATTCGGGAGACATCCCCGTGGTGGCTTGCAGATCTTTGTGAAGACATTCAAGATCAGATACACCCTTTAGAAGGTGATGATCCCTGGCGGGATCCCAGCCAAGCAGGACCACAAGGCCCCCAGCAAGAGCCTTGCCGGGGATGACAGTAGGCGCCACGGCAAGACCCTTGCCGGGGCCCCGGCAAGGCCCTTGCCAAGAACACCCGTAGGGCCACCATCAGGCCCACGCCAGTCAAACCTCCACCGCCGTTCGCGTGCAGCTGCCGACCCAACCAGCTGGGCAGGCACCTGCATGGCGGCATGCAGATCTTCGTGGAGACCCACCACTGCGCCACCTCAGCTGCCTGCCTGCCTACATGGCACCGCGGGCGCCGCTGGCCAGGGCGTGTGTCGACATGAAAGGGAGCGGCGACGGACGAGACAGGGCTCTCCCCGTCCCCGATAAAGCAAGGACACCTAAGCAGGACACATTAAATGCGTCTTGTCATGTAATGCGAGTGATAACCTCGCATCACTGTACCCTTTCCACCTCCTGTGTGCCACTGTGGCAGCCCCTTTCCTATAAAAGGAGGCCCGAGGCGACCAGGAGGAGGATTCGGCTTTTTGGAGCTCCTCACGCCCCATAGCTAGCTCAAGAACACAGATATACAATCCACCAAAGCAGGAGTAGGGTTTTACGCATCCTCGCGGCCCGAACCTGGATAAACGAACCATGTGCTATCTGTTTGATCCGCTCTTCTCACGACCCCCGCCCCGCAACCGTAGTAGGGATTCTTGTGATCCCATAGGTGTCGTCCCCACCGACATAATGAAACATGCCACATCTCCCGCACACAATGAAATGAGCATTTACTATGTGTGCACTATGTAAAAACTAGGCATACCTTCGAACTGGATCTCCATGTACTCTTGGAGAGCCTACTTTAGTGTACAACCAAACCTTTATGTCACCTATGAGTTATACAAGCCCCCACTACAGCAGCCCTTAGTGTTTAAATCATTGACAAGCTCTGTTAGGTCAAGAACATCAAGTAATCAAAGCAAACAGTCCTAGTATGGCTGGCTGACACAAACAAGCAATTGAACAGATGTGTGAGCAAATCTTACATATCAAGAAAAGAAGCATAGAAGGAGGCTTAAAAACCATCACTTGACTGACCAGATTTAAGGGGCACTTAAACATCATGTGCAGTGTATGAACTAACATAAACATTGCATATTTTAGATTCTATAACGAAATGCACATGTATTAGGTTATGCCATGTATGATGATTCCTAAATGTACATTATAGCAGGCAAGAGTGATTCATCATTGCACGCACAATTGAATTGCAGGTTAAGGGCCAGTTCTATTCTACCTTTTCAGAGATTATTGTCAAAATAAACCATAAAATATGTAAAGAAGTCATTTTTGAGTTATGGGCTTGGGCTTAACTTATTTCACTTTGAACGGAGGTATTTCAGATAGAAGCTCACTAAAAATGAAGGGAAGGGGAATAGTGAAATGACTTTGTTGTCTGCCTATATTACACTCAAAATTCCACTGCTCACACCCGCGTCACACCTGACCCTCAAGTAAAAACAAACACGTAAGCGTTCATTGCCCTGCCTAGTTGCATCTCCTCTCCCCTTTCCCTCTACCTCGATCCCTGCCTGTAGTGATAGGGTTCCTCCAGCGAGCCGTCGCCACTGGTCCTCGACGATGCTCTGTCCAGGTAGGCTACATGACCGGCGGGTAGGGCCAAATCTCCCCGGCTGCTCCTCCCCCTGGCGCCGCCCCTCATTCTCATGGTCTCTAGCAGCTGCTCCGCTGTGGTCCGCCCAACGCACTACTCCGGCGGGCGCCGCACAACTACGATCGACGCCACACTGTGGTAGAAGGCACCTCGTTCCCCCTCCCCTCCTCCCAGGCCATGGTCTTGAGGTGCTGTTGAAGTCCGCTATACGATGAATTGCTATGAGCTGCTTCTGCTGCTGCTATATGATGCATTTCTATGAGCTGCTCCTGCTGCTGATATATGATGAATTGCTATGAGCTGCTGCTCCTATATGATGAATTGCTATGAGCTATTACTGCTATATGATAAGTTGCTATAAGCTCCTCCTGCTGTTGCTATATGATGAATTGCTATGAGCTGCTCCTGCTGCTGCTATATGATGAATTGCTATGAGATGCACCTGCTGCTGCTGTATGATGAATTGCTATGAGCTGCTGCTGGTATATGATGAATTGCACGCTGTTGCTGCTGTATGATGAGTTGCTATGAGCTGCTGCTATATGATACTTTCAGGTGGTGCTGCTATATGATAATAACCAGCCACTTGGACCATCGAATTTCGATAAATAATTGTTCTTCATTTAAACTTAGGTCATGCATTCTTCGTTTAAATTAGGCAATGGGATCTCTATGGAAGACATGAAGGAAATATGCCCTATAGGAAATAATAAAGTTGTTATTTTATATTTCCTTATTCATGATAAATGTTTATTATTCATGCTGGAATTGTATTGACCGGAAACCTTAATACATGTGTGAATACATAGACAAAATACTGAGTCCCTAGTGAGCCTCTACTTGACTAGCTCGTTGATCAAAGATGGTTAAGGTTTCCTAACCATGGACATGAGTTGTCATTTGATAACGGGATCACATCATTAGGAGAATGATGTGATGGACATGACCCATCCGTTAGCTTAGCATATTGATCATTCAGTTTTATTGCTATTGCTTTCTTCATGTCATATACATATTCCTTTGACTATGAGATTATGTAACTCCCGGACACCGGAGGAATGCCTTGTGTGCTATCAAACATCACAATGTAACTGGGTGATTATAAAGATGCTCTACAGGTATCTCCGAAGGTGTTTGTTGGGTTGGCATAGATCGAGATTAGGATTTGTCACTCCGAGTATCGGAGAGGTATCTCTGGGCCCTCTCGGTAATGCACATCATAACAAGCCTTGCAAGCAAAGTGACTAATGAGTTAGTTGCGGGATGATGTATTACGGAACGAGTAAAGAGACTTTCCAGTAATGAGATTGAACTAGGTATGAAGATACCGACGACCGAATCTCGAGCAAGTAGCATACCGATGGACAAAGGGAATAACATATGTTGTCATAACGGTTCGACCGATAAAGATCTTCATAGAATATGTAGGAGACAATATGAGCATCCAGGTTCCGCTATTGGTTATTGACCGGAGAGGTGTCTCGGTCATGTCTACATAGTTCTCGAACCCATAGGGTCCGCACGCTTAACGTTTGATGAAGATTTTTATTATATGAGTTATGTGATTTGGTGACCGAATGTTGTTCGGAGTCCCAGATGAGATAACAGACATGAAGAGGAGTCTCAAAATGGTAGAGAGGTAAAGATTGATATATAGGACGACAGTATTCGGACACCGAAAGTGTTCCGGAGGGTATCGGGTACATATCGGGTCACCGGAAGGGGTTCCGGACAACCCCGACAAAGATATGGGCCTTATGGGCCAAGAGAGGGACATACCAGCCCACAAGGGGCTGGTGCGCCCCCATATAGGCCGAAATAGGAGGATAAGGAAAGAGGGGAAGGGGGAAGAAAATGGGTGGATTCAGCCTCCCCCGTCCTTTCCTCCCCTCTCTTTCCTTTCCCTTCCGGTTAATAAGGAAGGGGGCGAATTGCGGAGGAACCCCAAGTAGAATTCGGCCTACTTGGGGCGCCCCCTTGGCTGCCTATCCTCCCTTCCACCCTATATATATGTGGGGGGGGGGGGGCACCGCTAGAACACACACCAACAATTGTTAGCCGTGTGCGGCGCCCCCCTCCATAGTTTACACATCTGGTCATATCTTCGTAGTGCTTACGGCGAAGCCCTGCGCGGATCACTTCACCATCACCGTCACCATGCCGTCGTGCTGACGGAACTCATCTACTTCCTCGACACTTTGCTGGATCAAGAGTTTGAGGGACGTCATCGAGCTGAACGTGTGCAGAACTCGGAGGTGTCGTACGTTCGGTACTTGATCGGTCAAAACAAGAAGAAGGTCAACTACATCAACCACGTTGTCAAACGCTTCCGCTTTTGGTCTACGAGGGTACGTAGATACACTCTCCCCCTCTTCTTACTATGCATCTCCTAGATAGATCTTGTGTGAGCGTAGGAATTTTTTTAAATTGCATCCTACGTTTCCCAATAGTGGTATCAGAGTCAGGTCTATGCGTAGATGATATGCACGAGTAGAACACAAAGAGTTGTGGGCAGTGATCGTCATACTGCTTACCACCAATGCCTTATTTTTATTCAGCGGTATTGTTGGATGAAGTGGCCCGGACCAACCTTACATGACCATTCATGAGACCGGTTCCACCAACAGACATTCAACTAGTTTTGCATTAAGGTGGCTGGCGGGTGTCTGTTTCTCCTACTTTAGTTGAACCGAATTTGACTGCGGCCGGTCCTTGTTGAAGGTTAAAACACCAAACTTGATAAATCACCGTTGTGGTTTTGATGCGTAGGTAAGAACGGTTCTTGCTAGAAGCCCATAACAGCCACGTAAAACTTGCAACAACAAAGTAGAGGACGTCTAACTTGTTTTTGCAGGGCATGTTGTTGTGTGATATGGTCAAGACATGATGTGATATACATTATTATATGAGATGATCATGTTTTGTAAAAGCTACTGGCAACCGGCAGGAGTCTTATGGTTGTCTCCTTATTGTATGAAATGCAAATGCCATGTAATTGCTTTACTTTATCACTATGCGTTGGCGATAGTTGTAGAAGCAATAGTTGGCGAGACGACCACGATGCTACGATGGAGCTCAAGGTGTCAAGCTAGTGACGATGGAGATCATGACGCTGCTTTGGAGATGGAGATCAAAAGCACAAGGTGATGATGGCCATATCATGTTGTTGGGGAACGTAGTAATTTCAAAATTTTCCTACGCACACGCAAGATCATGGTGATGCATAGCAACGAGAGGGGAGACTGTTGTCTACATACCCTCGTAGACCGGCAACGGAAGCGTTGACACAACGTAGAGGAAGTAGTCGTACGTCTTCCCGATCCGACCGATCCAAGTACCGAACGAACGACACCTCTGAGTTCTGCACATGTTCAACTCGGTGACGTCCCTCGAGCTCTGATCCAGCCGAGTGTTGAGGGAGAGTTTTGTCAGCACGACGGCGTGATGACGGTGATGATGTTCTACCGACGCAGGGCTTCGCCTAAGCACCGCTACGGTATGACCAAGGTGGAATATGGTGGAAGGGGGCACCGCACACGGCTAAGGAACGATCACGAAGATCAACTTGTGTGTCAGGGGTGCCCCCTTGCCCCCGTATATAAAGGAGGGAGGGGGAGGTGCGGCCGGCCCCTAGGGGTGCGCCTGGAGGAGTCCTACTCCCACCGGGAGTAGGACTCCCCCCTCTTGCCTTGTTGGAGAAGGAAAGGGGAAGGGGGAAAGAGGAAAGGGGGGCGCCGCCCCCCTTCCTTGTCCTATTCGGACTAGGGCGGAGGGGGCGCGCGGCCTGCCCTGGCTGGCCCTCCTCTTCTCCCTTAGGGCCCATGTAGGCCCATTAACCCCGGGGGATGGGGGGGGGGTTCCGGTAACCCCCGGTACTCCGGTAAAATCCCGATTTCACTCAGAACATTTCCGATATCCAAATATAGGCTTCCAATATATCAATTTTTATGTCTCGACCATTTCAAGACTCCTCGTCATGTCCGTGATCACATCCGGGACTCCAAACAACCTTCGGTTCATCAAAACACAAAAACCCTAATTACGATCGTCACCGAACTTGTGTGTCATGGTGATTATGTAGACAGGACCGAGACACATCTCCGGTCAATAACCAATAGCGGAACCTGGATGCTCATATTGGTTCCTACATATTCTATGAAGATCTTTATCGGTCAAACTGCATAACAACATACGTTGTTCCCTTTGTCATCGATATGTTACTTGCCCGAGATTCGATCGTCGGTATTCCATACCTAGTTCAATCTCGTTACCGGCAAGTCTCTGTACTCGTTCCGTAATACATCATTCCGCAACTAACTCATTAGTTGCAATGCTTGCAAGGCTTAAGTGATGTGCATTACCGAGAGGGCCCAGAGATACCTCTCCGACAATCGGAGTGACAAATCCTAATCTCGAAATACGCCAACCCAACAAGTACCTTCGGAGACACCTGTAGAGCACCTTTATAATCACCCAGTTAGGTTGTGACATTTGGTAGCACACAAAGTGTTCCTCCGGTAAACAGGAGTTGCATAATCTCATAGTCATAGGAACATGTATAAGTTATGAAGAAAGCAATAGCAACAAACTAAACGATCAAGTGCTAAGCTAACGGAATGGGTCAAGTCAATCACATCATTCTCCTAATGATGTGATCCCGTTAATCAAATGACAACTCATGTCTATGGCTAGGAAACATAAACATCTTTGATAAACGAGCTAGTCAAGTAGAGGCATACTAGTGACAATCTGTTTGTCTATGTATTCACACATGTATTATGTTTCCGGTTAATACAATTCTAGCATGAATAATAAACATTTATCATGATATAAGGAAATAAATAATAACTTTATTATTGCCTCTAGGGCATATTTCCTTCAGTCTCCCACTTGCACTAGAGTCAATAATCTAGATTACACGGTAATGATTCTAACACCCATGGAGCCTTGGTGCTGATCATGTTTTGCTCGTGGAAGAGGCTTAGTCAGCGGGTCTGCAACATTCAGATCCGTATGTATCTTGCAAATTTCTATGTCTCCCACTTGGACTAAATCCCGAATGGAATTGAAGCGTCTCTTGATGTGCTTGGTTCTCTTGTGAAATCTGGATTCCTTCGCCAAGGCAATTGCACCAGTATTGTCACAAAAGATTTTCATTGGACCCGATGCACTAGGTATGACACCTAGATTAGATAGGAACTCCTTCATCCAGACTCCTTCATTTCCTGCTTCCGAAGCAGCTATGTACTCCGCTTCACATGTAGATCCCGCCATGACGCTTTGTTTAGAACTGCACCAATTGACAGCTCCACCGTTTAATATAAACACGTATCCGGTTTGCGATTTAGAATCGTCTGGATCAGTGTCAAAGCTTGCATCCACGTGACCATTTACGATGAGCTCTTTGTCACCTCCATATATGAGAAACATATCCTTAGTCCTTTTCAGGTACTTCAGGATGTTCTTGATCGCTGTCCAGTGATCCACTCCTGGATTACTTTGGTACCTCCCTGCTAGACTTATAGCAAGGCACACATCAGGTCTAGTACACAGCATTTGCATACATGATAGAGCCTATGGCTGAAGCATAGGGAACATCTTTCATTTTCTCTCTATCTTCTGCGGTGGTCGGACTTTGAGTCTTACTCAACTTCACACCTTGTAACATAGGCAAGAACCCTTTCTTTGCTTGATCCATATTGAACTTCTTCAAAACTTTGTCAAGGTATGTGCTTTGTGAAAGTCCAATTAAGCGTCTTGATCTATCTCTATAGATCTTAATGCCCAATATGTAAGCAGCTTCACCGAGGTCTTTCATTGAAAAACTCTTATTCAAGTATCCCTTTATGCTATCCAGAAATTCTATATCATTTCCAATCAGTAATATGTCATCCACATATAATATCAGAAATGCTACAGAGCTCCCACTCACTTTCTTGTAAATACAGGCTTCTCCAAAAGTCTGTACAAAACCAAATGCTTTGATCACACTATCAAAGCGTTTATTCCAACTCCGAGAGGCTTGCACCAGTCCATAAATGGATCGCTGGAGCTTGCACACTTTTTTAGCTCCCTTTGGATCGAAAAAACCTTCCGGTTGCATCATATACAACTCTTCTTCCAGAAATCCATTCAGGAATGCAATTTTGACATCCATCTGCCAAATTTCATAATCATAAAATGCGGCAATTGCTAACATGATTCGGACAGACTTAAGCATCGCTACGGGTGAGAAGGTCTCATCGTAGTCAATCCCTTGAACTTGTCAAAAACCTTTCGCAACAAGTCGAGCTTTGTAAACAGTAACATTACCGTCAGCGTCAGTCTTCTTCTTGAAGATCCATTTATTCTCAATTGCTTGCCGATCAACGGGCAAGTCAACCAAAGTCCACACTTTGTTCTCATACATGGATCCCATCTCAGATTTCATGGCTTCTAGCCATTTTGTGGAATCTGGGCTCACCATCGCTTCTTCATAGTTCGTAGGTTCATCATGATCTAGTAGCATGACTTCCAGAACAGGATTACCGTACCACTCTGGTGCAGATCTTACTCTGGTTGATCTACGAGGTTCGGTAGTAACTTGATCTGAAGTTTCATGATCATTATCATTAGCTTCCTCACTAATTGGTATAAGTGTCACAGAAACTGGTTTCTGTGATGTACTACTTTCCAATAAGGGAGCAGGTATAGTTACCTCATCAAGTTCTACTTTCCTCCCACTCACTTCTTTCGAGAGAAACTCCTTCTCTAGAAAGGATACATTCTTAGCAACGAATGTCTTTCCTTCGGATCTGTGATAGAAGGTGTACCCAACAGTCTCCTTTGGGTAAGCATCGCAGCCGCAAACTTTCAGAAACGACAACTTTGGTTTCTTGCCAAACCACAGTTCATAAGGCGTCATCTCAACAGATTTTGATGGTGCCCTATTTAACGTGAATGCAGCCATCTCTAAAGCATAACCCCAAAACGATAGCGGTAAATCAGTAAGAGACATCATAGATCGCACCATATCTAATAAAGTACGATTACGACGTTCGGACACACCATTACGCTGTGGTGTTCTGGGTGGCGTGAGTTGCGAAACTATTCCGCATTGTTTCAAATGTAGACCAAACTCGTAACTCAAATATTCTCCTCCATGATCAGATCGTAGAAACTTTATTTTCTTGTTACGATGATTTTCAACTTCACTCTGAAATTCTTTGAACTTTTCAAATGTTTCATACTTATGTTTCATTAAGTAGATATACCCATATCTGCTTAAATCATCTGTGAAGGTGAGAAAATAACAATATCCGCGACGAGCCTCAACATTCATCGGACCACATACATCTGTATGTATGATTTCCAATAAATCTGTTGCTCTCTCCATAGTACCGGAGAATAGCGTTTTAGTCATCTTGCCCATGAGGCACGGTTCGCAAGTACCAAGTGATTCATAATCAAGTGATTCCAAAAGTCCATCAGTATGGAGTTTCTTCATGCGCTTTATACCGATATGACCTAAACGACAGTGCCACAAATAAGTTGCACTATCAATATCAACTCTGCATCTTTTGGCTTCAACATTATGAATATGTGTATCACTACTATCGAGATTCATCAAAAATAGACCACTCTTCAAGGGTGCATGACCATAAAAGATATTACTCATATAAATAGAACAACCATTATTCTCTGATTCAAATGAATAACTGTCTCGCATCAAACAAGATCTAGATATAATGTTCATGCTCAACGCTGGCACCAAATAACAATTATTTAGGTCTAATACTAATCCCGAAGGTAGATGTAGAGGTAGCGTGCCGACTGCGATCACATCGACTTTGGAACCATTTCCCACGCGCATCGTCACCTCGTCCTTCGCCAGTGTTCGCTTAATCCGTAGTCCCTGTTTCGAGTTGCAAAGAATAGCAACAGAACTAGTATCAAATACCCAGGTGCTACTGCGAGCTCTAGTAAGGTACACATCAATAACATGTATATCACATATAACTTTGCTCACCTTGCCATCCTTCTTATCCGCCAAATACTTGGGGAAGTTCCGCTTCCAGTGTCCAGTCTGCTTGCAGTAGAAGCACTCAGTTTCAGGCTTAGGTCCAGATTTGGGTTTCTTCTCCTGAGCAG
Source organism: Triticum urartu (assembly GCF_003073215.2). Taxonomy (NCBI): domain Eukaryota; kingdom Viridiplantae; phylum Streptophyta; class Magnoliopsida; order Poales; family Poaceae; genus Triticum; species Triticum urartu. The sequence continues at coordinate 576,911,469 of NC_053023.1, read as the reverse complement.
CAACTTGCTTGCTGTTCTTATTGAAGTTCCCCTTCTTCTTCCCTTTGCCCTTTTTCTTGAAACTGGTGGTCTTGTTGACCATCAACACTTGACGCTCCTTCTTGATTTCTACCTCCGCAGCCTTTAGCATTGCGAAGAGCTCGGGAATCGTCTTATCCATCCCTTGCATGTTATAGTTCATCACGAAGCTCTTGTAGATTGGTGGCAGTGATTGAAGAACTCTGTCAATGACACTATCAACAGGAAGATTAACTCCCAGTTGAGTCAAGTGATTATGATACCCGGACATTTTGAGTATATGTTCACTGACAGAACTATTCTCCTCCATCTTGCAGCTATAGAACTTATTGGAGACTTCATATCTCTCATCCGGGAATTTGCTTGAAATATTAACTTCAACTCCTGGAACATCTCATATGCTCCATGATGTTCAAAACGTCGTTGAAGTCCCGAATCTAAGCCGTAAAGCATGGCACACTGAACTATCGAGTAGTCATTAGCTTTGCTCTGCCAGACGTTCATAACATCTGGTGTTGCTCCAGTAGCAGGCCTGGCACCCAGTGGTGCTTCCAGGACGTAATTCTTCTGTGCAGCATTGAGGATAATCCTCAAGTTACGGACCCAGTCCGTGTAATTGCTACCATCATATTTCAACTTTGCTTTCTCAAGGAACGCATTAAAATTCAACGGAACAACAACACGGGCCATCTATCTACAATCAAACATAGACAAGCAAGATACTATCAGGTACTAAGTTCATGATAAATTTAAGTTCAATTAATCATATTACTTAAGAACTCCCACTTAGAAAGACATCCCTCTAATCTTCTAAGTGATCACGTGATCCAAATCAACTAAACCATAACCAATCATCACGTGAAATGGAGTAGCTTTCAATGGTGAACATCAATATGTTGATCATATCTACTATATGATTCACGCTCGACCTTTCAGTCTCAGTGTTCCGAGGCCATATCTTCATATGCTAGGCTCGTCAAGTTTAACCTGAGTATTCTGCGTGTGCAAAACTGGCTTGCACCCGTTGTAGATGGACGTAGTGCTTATCACACCCGATCATCACGTGGTGTCTGGGCACGACGAACTTTGGCAACAGTGCATACTCAGGGAGAACACTTTTATCTTGAAATTTAGTGAGAGATCATCTTATAATGCTACCGTCAATCAAAGCAAGATAAGATGCATAAAAGATAAACATCACATGCAATCAATATAAGTGATATGATATGGCCATCATCATCTTGTACTTGTGATCTCCATCTCCGAAGTACCGTCATGATCACCATCGTCACCGGCGTGACACCTTGATCTCCATCGTAGCATCATTATTGTCTCGCAAATCTTATGCTTCCACGACTATCGCTACCGCTTAGTGATAAAGTAAAGCATTACAGCGCGATTGCATTGCATACAATAAAGCGACAACCATATGGCTCCTGCCAGTTGCCGATAACTCGGTTACAAAACATGATCATCTCATACAATAAAATTTAGCATCAGGTCTTGACCATATCACATCACAACATGCCCTGCAAAAACAAGTTAGACGTCCTCTACTTTGTTGTTGCAAGTTTTACGTGGCTGCTACGGGCTTAGCAAGAACCGTTCTTACCTACGCATCAAAACCACAACGATAGTTTGTCAAGTTTGTGATGTTTTAACCTTCGCAAGGACCGGGCGTAGCCACACTCGATTCAACTAAAGTTGGAGAAACTAACACCCGCCAGCCACCTGTGTGCAAAGCACGTCGGTAGAACCAGTCTCGCGTAAGCGTACGCGTAATGTCGGTCCGGGCCACTTCATCCAACAATACCACCGAACCAAAGTATGACATGCTGGTAAGCAGTATGACTTATATCGCCCACAACTCACTTGTGTTCTACTCGTGCATATAACATCAACACATAAAACCTGGCTCGGATGCCACTGTTGGGGAACGTAGTAATTTCAAAATTTTCCTACGCACATGCAAGATCATGGTGATGCATAGAAACAAGAGGGAAGAGTGTTGTCTACGTACCCTCGCATACCGGCAACGGAAGCGTTGACACAATGTAGAGGAAGTAGTCATACGTCTTCCCGATCCAACCGATCCAAGTACCGAACGTATGACACCTCCGAGTTCTGCACACGTTCAACTCGGTGACGTCCCTCGAGCTCCGATCCAGCCGAGTATTGAGGGAGAGTTTTGTCAGCACGACGGCATGATAATGGTGATGATGTTCTATCGACGCAGGGCTTCGCCTAAGAACCGCTACGGTATGACCGAGGTGGAATATGGTGGAAGGGGGCACCGCACACGGCTAAGGAATGATCACGAAGAACAACTTGTGTGTCATGGGCTGCCCCCTTGCCCCCGTATATAAAGGAGGGAGGGGGAGGTGCGGCCGGCCCCTAGGGGTGCGCCTGGAGGAGTCCTACTCCCATCGGGAGTAGGACTCCCCCCTCTTGCCTTGTTGGAGAAGGAAAGGGGAAGGGGGAAAGAGGAAAGGGGGGCGCCCCCCCCTTCCTTGTCCTACTCGGACTAGGGGGAGGGGGTGCGCGGCCTGCCCTGGCTGGCCCTCCTCTTCTCCCTTAGGGCCCATGTAAGCCCATTAACCCCGAGGGGGGGGGGTTCCGGTAACCCCCGGTACTCCGGTAAAATCCCGATTTCACCCGAAACGTTTCCGATATCCAAATATAGGCTTCCAATACATCAATTTTTATGTCTCGACCATTTCGGGACTCCTCGTCATGTCCGTGATCACATCCGGGACTCTGAACAACCTTCGGTACATCAAAACACAAAAAACCTAATTACGATCGTCACCGAACTTTAAGCGTGCGGACCCTACGGGTTCGAGAACTATGTAGACATGACCGAGACACATCTCCGGTCAATAACCAATAGCGGAACCTGGATGCTCATATTGGTTCCTACATATTCTACGAAGATCTTTATCAGTCAAACCGCATAACAACATACGTTGTTCCCTTTGTCATCGGTATGCTACTTGCCCGAGATTCGATCGTCGGTATTCCAATACCTAGTTCAATCTCGTTACCGGCAAGTCTCTTTACTCGTTACGTAATACATCATTCTGCAACTAACTCATTAGTTGCAATGCTTGCAAGGCTTAACTGATGTGCATTACCGAGAGGGCCCAGAGATACCTCTCCGACAATCGGAGTGACAAATCCTAATCTCGAAATACGCCAACCCAACAAGTACCTTCGGAGACACCTGTAGAGCACCTTTATAATCACCCAGTTACGTTGTGACATTTGGTAGCACACAAAGTGTTCCTCCGGTAAACGGGAGTTGCATAATCTCATAGTCATAGGAACATGTATAAGTTATGAAGAAAGCAATAGCAACAAACTAAACGATCAAGTGCTAAGCTAAGGGAATGGGTCAAGTCAATCACATCATTCTCCTAATGATGTGATCCCGTTAATCAAATGACAACTCATGTCTATGGCTAGGAAACATAACCATCTTTGATCAACGAGCTAGTCAAGTAGAGGCATACTAGTGACACTCTGTTTGTCTATGTATTCACACATGTATTATGTTTCCGGTTAATACAATTCTAGCATGAATAATAAACATTTATCATGGTATAAGGAAATAAATAATAACTTTATTATTGCCTCTAGGGCATATTTCCTTCACATGTCACATATTTTGATTGCATGTGATGTTTATCTTTTATGCATCTTATTTTGCTTAGTATGAAGGTAGCATTATAAGATGACCCCTCACTAAAATTTCAAGGTATAAGTGTTCTCCCTGAGTATGCACCGTTGTGACAGTTCCTCGTGTGATGACCCACAAGTACAGGGGATCTATCGTAGTCCTTTTGATAAGTAAGAGTGTCGAACCCAACGAGGAGCAGAAGGAAATGACAAGCGGTTTTCAGTAAGGTATTCTCTGCAAGCACTGAAATTATCGGTAACAGATAGTTTTGTGATAAGGTAATTCGTAATGGGTATCAAGTAACAAAAGTAAAAAAGGTGCAGCAAGGTAGCCCAATCCTTTTTGTAGCAAAGGACAAGCCTGGACAAACTCTTATATAAAGGAAAGCGCTCCCGAGGACACGTGGGAATTACCGTCAAGCTAGTTTTCATCATGCTCATATGATTCGCGTTCGTTACTTTGATAATTTGATATGTGGGTGGACCGGTGCTTAGGTACTACCCTTCCTTGGACAAGCATCCCACTTATGATTAATCCCCCTCGCAAGCATCCGCAACTACGAAATAAGAATTAAGGTAAACGTAACCATAGCATTAAACATAGGGATCCAAATCAGCCCCTTACGAAGCAACAAATAAACTAGGGTTTAAGCTTCTGTCACTCTAGCAACCCATCATCTACTTATTACTTCCCAATGGCTTTCCCTAGGCCCAAACAATGGTGAAGTGTCATGTAGTCGACGTTCACATAACACCACTAGAGGAAAGACAATATACATCTTATCAAAATATCGAACGAATACCAAATTCACATGACTACTTATAGCAAGACTTCTCCCATGTCCTCAGGAACAAACATAACTACTCACAAATCATATTCATGTTCATAATCAGAGGGGTATTAATATGCATAAAGGATCTGAACATATAATCTTCCACCGAATAAACCAACTAGCATCAACTACAAGGAATAATCAATACTACTAGCAACCCACATGTACCAATCTGAGGTTTTGAGACAAAGATCGGATACAAGAGATGAACTAGGCTTTGAGAGGAGATGGTGCTGGTGAAGATGTTGATGGAGATTGACCCCCTCCTGATGAGAGGATCAATGGTGATGACGATGGTGACGATTTCCCCCTCCTGAAGGGATGTTTCCCCGGCAGAACAGCTCCGCCGAAGCCCTATATTGGTTCCGCCAAGGTTCCTCCTTGAGACGGCGGCGCTTCATCCCGAAAGCTTCCTTCTGATTTTTCCAGGGCGAAAGACACCTTATACCAAAAGATGGGCATCGGGGGGCTTCCAGGTGGCCCACGAGGCAGGGGGCGCGCCCAGGGGGGTAGGGCGCGCCCTCCACCCTCGTGGACGGTGGGTGGCCCCCCTCTAGTGCGTCCTTCACCCAATATTTTTTTATATATTCCAAAACCGAATTTCGTGGAGTTTCAGGACTTTTGGAGTTGTGCAGAATAGGTCTCTAATATTTGCTCCTTTTCCAGCCCAGAATTCCAGTTGCCGACATTCTCCCTCTTCATGTAAACCTTGTAAAATAAGAGAGAAAAGGCATAAGTATTGTGACATAATGTGTAATAACAACCCATAATGTAATAAATATCGATATAAAAGCATGATGCAGAATGGACGTATCAACTCCCCCAAGCTTAGACCTCGCTTGTCCTCAAGCGAAAGCTGATATCAAAAAATATGTCCACATGTTTAGAGATAGAGGTGTCGATAAAATAAAATATGGACATGAGGCATCATGATCATTCTTAGAATAGCAACATATATAGTCATATGATTTCTTATGCTAAAGTAACAATCCATTCACAATGTAAAGTATGAATCAGAAACTTCATTGAAAGACTAGCAAACTATGAACTTAGTCATTGAAGCAATTGCAATTTATCATAACATCGGAAAGAGTCAATATAAGAGCTTTTCAGCAAGTCCACATACTCAACTATCATTTAGTCTTTCACAATTGCTAACGGAGTAACACTCACGCAATACTTATGGGTATGAAGTTTTAATCGGACACAGAGAAAGATAGGGGCTTATAATTTTGCCTCCCAACATTTTACCTCAAGGGTAATGTCAACAATAATAGTTTATGATAACCCACATCCAATTGTATATATATATATATCAGGATCTTTCCAACACATAGTGCTTGCTAAAGGATAAAGTGTAAAAAGGAAAGGTGAAGATCACCTTGACTCTTGTATAAGGTATAAGACAAAAATAAAAGATAGGCCCTTCGCATAGGGAAGCAGAGGTTGTCATGTGCTTTTATGGTTGGATGCACAAAATCTTATTGCAAAAGAACGTCACTTTATATTGCCACTTATGATAGGGACCTTTATTATGCAGTCCATCGCTTTTATTTCTTCCATATCACAAGCTCGTATAAAGCTTATTTTCTCCACACTAATAGATCATACATATTTAGAGAGCAATTTTTATTGCTTGCAACAATGGCAACTTACTTGAAGGATCTTATTCAATCCATAGGTAGATATGGTGGACTCTCATGGCAAAACTGGGTTTAAGGATATTTGGAAGCACAAGTAGTATCTCTACTTGGTGCAAAGAATTTTGCTAGCATTAGGGGGGAAGGCAAACTCAACATGTTGGATGATCCATGACAATATAATTTAATTCGGATATAAGAAAACATAACCCATTATGTTGTCTTCCTTGTCCAACATCTACCTTTTAGCATGTCATATTTTAATGAGTTCTCACAACCAAAAAAGATGTCCAAGATAGTATATTTATATGTGAAAACCTCTATTTCTTTATTACTTCCTATTAATTGCAACGATGACCAAAACTATGTTTGTCAGCTCTCAGCAACTTTTATTCATCATACTCTTTATATGTGAAGTAATTACTCTCCATAAGACCAATATGATCTCTTTATTTCTTTTTATTCTTTATTTTTTCTTTTATCCCCTCAAGATCATAGCAAGATAACCAAGCCCTCAACTCAAGACTAATCTTTATTATATATAGCTCACGGACTCGATTACATAGATAAGGATCAACACAAAACTCAAAGCTAGATCATACTAAACTTTATTCTACTAGATCAAGATATAACCAAAAGGATCGAACTAAGAAAAACAGTAAATATAGAAGTGTGATGGTGATACGATACCGGGGCACCTCCCCCAAGCTTGGCAGTTGCCAAGGGGAGTGCCCATACCCATGTATTTTTGTCTCTTTCTTCGGTGGTGGTGTGATGGAGTTGTTGATGATGTAGTCAGCTTCAATAATGCACCCTTCAAAACTTGAAGTTCTTGGAGCACACGTGGGAGCATATTTTCATTCTTCTAAATTTCCTCCATAAGATGCTTATTTTCAGGCCTCCAAGAACTCTTCCCTGCATTGCTTTCACTTGGACGGGATATGTCCCAATTGGAGGGTATATGTGTACGAGGGGTCTTCTCCACTCCGTAATTATGAACCAAATTATGAAAGTTGTTTCGATGTAACCTGTGTAAGGGCCTCCTAGGGGTAAGCCTTTCTCGAACCTCTTGGCCTTCATGATTGTTTGTAGCTTGTATTACTTGATGGGGGTTCGAAATAGTGGAGATGCCCGCCAAAGTACCCCTCTCCGAAGCCAGAGTTGTTCCTCAAGTGAATATTCTTCATCCCCCTCCATCATGGCTCCCTCGGCATCTTCCCTTCTAAGTTCCATCTGCATCAACCAAGCATCGTCGTCCACATTGTTGGAGAAGGAGGACGACATAATGCTTGGCCTTGGAAACTCTGGCAGAAAACAACTCAAAACGAAAACAGGGTATTTTGTCGTGGTACGGTGGTCAAAACCTTCGGGAGATTATATAATGATTTTTTACCGACCAAAGAAGTATCGTGCAAGAAAACAGAGTTCGGAGGGCACACGAGGTGCCCACGAGGCAGGGGGCGCGCCCTCCACCCTCGTGGATGCCTCATGTCCTTTCCGGACTACTTCTTATTTTCCTATTTTCTTAAATATTCCAAAACTGAGAAAAATTGCTATTAGAACTATTTTAGAGTTGGTTTACTTACCGTACCATGTACCTATTCCTTTTCGGAGGCTGAAACATTCTGGAAAGTGTCCCTTTTGTACTCCTCCGGGGTTACTTTACCAATAACATTGGTTTCAACATTTATGGGACTACTTGAGATGTAATGTTTGATTCTTTGACCACCTTCGGATTTGTACCTTCGAAGTTGTTGATTTTTATGGCACTAGAACGATAGACCTCCTCGATAACGTAAGGACCTTCCCATTTAGAGAGGAGTTTTCCTGCAAAAACCTTAAACGAGAGTTGTATAACAAAACATAATCACCTACATTAAACTCACGCTTTTGTATCCTTTTGTCATGCCATCTTTTAACTTTTTCTTTAAACAGTTTGGCATTCTCATAGGCCTGGGTTCTCCACTCATCAAGTGAGCTAATGTCAAATAGTCTCTTCTCACCGGCAAGTTTGAAATCATAATTGAGCTCTTTAATGGCCCAATATGCCTTATGTTCTAGTTCGAGAGGTAAGTGACATGCTTTTCCATAAACCATTTTATACGGAGACATACCCATAGGATTTTTATATGCAGTTCTATAGGCCCATAATGCATCATCAAGTTTCTTGGACCAATTCTTTCTAGATCTATTAACAGTCTTTTGCAAAATTAATTTAATCTCTCTATTACTCAGTTCTACTTGACCACTAGACTATGGGTGGTATGGAGATGCAATTCTATGATTAACATCATACTTAGCAAGCATTTTATGAAAAGCACCATGAATAAAATGTGAACCACCATCAGCCATTAAGTATCTAGGGACTCCAAACCTCGGAAAAATAACTTCTTTAAGCATCTTAATAGAGGTGTTATGATCAGCACTACTAGTTGGAATAGCTTCTACCCACTTACTAACGTAATCAACAACGACTAAAATATGTGTATACCCATTAGAGGAAGGAAACTGTCCCATATAATCAAAGCCCCAAACATCAAATGGTTCAATAACAAGTGAATAGTTCATAGGAATTTCTTGACGTCTACTAATATTACCAATTCTTTGACAGTCATCACAAGACAATACAAACTTATAACAAGCATCTTTGAAAAGAGTGGTCCAATAAAAACCGGATTGCAATACCTTATGTGCAGTTCTATCTCCAGCGTGGTGTCCTCGATAAGCCTCGGAGTGACACTTGCATAGGATCTGTTCCTGTTCATGCTCAGGTACACAACATCTAATAACACCATCTACTCCTTGTTTATAAAGGCGTGGGTCATCCCAGAAGTAATGTCTTAAATTATATAAAACCTTTTTCTTTTGCTGGTATGTGAAACTAGGTGGTATAAATTTAGCAACAATGTAATTAGCATAATCAGCATACCATGGAGCAGTACGAGAAGCATTTATGAAAGCTAATTGTTCATCAGGAAAGCTATCATCTATAGGTAGTGGGTCATCAAGAACATTTTCTAACCTAGACAAGTTGTCTGCAATGGGGTTCTCAGTTCCCTTCCTATCAATAATATGCAGATCAAATTCTTGTAGCAAGAGAACCCATCTAATAAGTCTAGGTTTAGCATCTTTCTTTTCCATAAGATATTTAATAGCAGCATGATCAGTGTGAATAGTTACTTTGGAATCAATAATATAAGATCTAAACTTATCACAAGCAAATACAACTGCTAAAAATTCTTTTTCAGTAGTAGCATAATTTCTCTAGGCACTGTCTAGAGTTTTACTAGCATATTGGATAACATTTAATTTCTTATCAACTCTTTGTCCTAGAACAACACCTACAACATATATAATCACTAGCATCACACATAATTTCAAAGGGTAAATTCCAATCAGGTGGCTGAACAATAGGTGTAGAAATCAAGGCTTTCTTAAGTATTTCAAATGCTTCTACACAATCATCATCAAAGACAAAAGGAACATATTTTTGTAAGAGATTAGTCAGAGGCCTAGAAATTTTTGAGAAGTCCGTAATGAACCTGCTATAAAAACCGGCATGACCAAGGAAACTTCTTATACCTTTACTGTCCTTAGGACAAGGCATCTTTTCAATAGCATCAACTTTAGCTTTATCAACTTCAATACCTCTTTCAGAAATTTTATGCCGCAAGACAATACGTTCATTAACCATAAAGTGGCATTTCTCCCAATTCAAGACAAGATTAGTTTCTTCACATCTCTGCAAAACTCGGTCAAAGTTGCTTAAGCAATCATCAAAAGAAGTTCCATACACGGAGAAATCATCCATGAAAACCTCAATAATCTTTTCACGAAAGTCAGAGAATATAATAGTCATACATCTTTGAAAGGTAGCAGGAGCATTACATAAACCAAAAGGCATACGTCTATAAGCAAAGGTACCGAAAGGGCAAGTAAAAGTGGTCTTTTCCTGATCCTCTTTTGACACAGGTATTTGAGGGAAACCAGAATAATCATCTAGAAAGAAAAAATGTGTATGTTTGGATAATCTTTCTAGCATTTGATCAATAAAAGGTAAATGGCAATGATCCTTTCTAGTAGCTTTATTTAATTTGCGGAAATCAATTACCATTCTATAACCTGTAACAATTCTTTGTGGGATCAATTCGTCTTTATCATTAGGAACGACAGTAATACCTCCCTTCTTAGGGACACAATGCATGGGCATGACTTACACACTAACTATCAGCAACAAGATAAATTATACCTGCCTCCAGAAGCTTTATTATTTCATTTCTTACCACTTCTCTCATCTTAGGATTTAACCGTCATTGGAGATCAACAACCGGTTTAGCGTCTTTGTCCAATTTTATTTTGTGCTGGCATAGAGTGGGACAAATGCCCTTAAGATCATCAAGAGTATATCCAATAGCACTCTCCAGAGTTTTCAATAATCTCTCTTCTTCCTGCTCTGAAAGGTTAGCACTAATAATAACAGGATATATCTTCTTTTCATCAAGATAAGCATATTTAAGAGTATCAGGTAATGGTTTAAGCTCAAACATGGGATCACCCTTGGGTGGAGGAGGATCTCCTAGAATTTCAACAGGTAAGTTGTGTTTCAAAATAGGTCCTTGTTTAAAGAATACTTCATCTATTTCCATTTTTTCATTCATAAACATATCATTTTCATGGTCTAGCAAATATTGTTCTAAAGGATCATTAGGAGGCACGACAATAGAAGCAAGACCAATAATTTCATCTTTACTAGGCAATTCTTTATCATGGGGTTGTCTACGAAATTTAGCAAAATTAAAATCATGAGACATATCCCCTAAAGCAACAATAACAATATCCTTTTTGCAGTCTATCTTAGAATTAACAGTATTCAAGAAGGGTCTACCAAATATAATGGGACAAAAGTCATCTTGTGGGGAACCAAGAACAAGAAAATCAGTAGGATATTTAACTTTCCCACACAAAAATTCAACATCTCTATCAATCCCAACTGGTGAAATAGTATCTCTATTGGCAAGCTTAATAGTAACATCAATATCTTCTATCTCAGCAGGTGCAATATCATGCATAATTTCTTTGTATAAGGAATGAGGTATTACACTCGCACTAGAACCCATGTCACATAAGCCATGGCCTATTTTAACAGAAACAACAGGCATGCCTACAACAGGTCTATGTTTATCTTTAGTATCGGGTCTAGCAATTCTAGCAGCTTCATCACAAAAGAAAATAACATGCCCATCAATATTATCGACCAAGCTAGAGATATTTAACCATAGCAATACTAGGTTCAACTTTAATTTGCTCAGGGGGTGTAGGTGTTCTAGCATTACTCTTACGAACCATAGTTGAAGCTTTAACATGATCCTTTATTCTAACAGGGAAAGGTGGTTTCTCAATATAAGTGGTGGGAACAATAGGATCAACATTATAAGTGATAGTCTTTTCTTCAACTTTAATAGGTTCAACTACTTTTACTTCAATGGGAGGATGATATTTAAACCACTTCTCCTTAGGGAGATCAACATGAGTAGCAAATGATTCACAAAAAGAAGCTACTATCTCAGAGTCAAGTCCATATTTAGTGCTAAATTCACGAAAAGCATCGGTATCCAAAAAAGATTTAACACAATCAAACTTAGGTGTTATACCTAACTCCTTACCTTCGTCGAGTTCCCAATCTTCAGAGTTGCGTTTAATTCTTTCCAATAAATCCCATCTGAATTCAATAGTCTTCATCATAAAAGAACCAGTACAAGAAGTATCGAGCATGGAGCGATTATTGAGAGAAAGTCGAGCATAAATTTTTTGAATAATAATTTCTCTTGAGAGCTCATGATTGAGGCATGAATATAACATTGAATTAAGCCTCCCTCAAGCTTGAGCAATACTTTCTCCTTCATGAGGCAAAACATTATATATATAATTACGATCACGATGAACCAGATGCATAGGATAAAACTTCTGATGAAATTCCAATTTCAATCGGTTGTAGTTCCATGATCCAATATCATCACATAGCCTAAACCATGTCAATGCCTTTCCCTTCAAAGATAAAGGGAAGACCTTCTTCTTGATAACATCCTCGGGCATACCTGCAAGCTTAAATAATCCACAAACTTCATCCACATAGATTAGGTGCATATCAGGATGTAATGTTCCATGTCCTGTAAAAGGATTATCTAGCAGTTTATCTATCATACCCGAAGGAATTTCAAAGTAACATTTTCAATAGGTTCAGTAGGTTGAGGAGCAACTCTTTGCTCTACTGGTTGGGGTGAAGATACCCCGAACAAGACCCTCAAAGGATTATTTTCCATAGTAACAAGTGGCAGTAAATTTCAGCACGCTATATAAATTTTTCCTTACCAAATTCCACCGACCAAAGGCGCTTCACTCCCCGGCAATGGCGCCAGAAAAGAGTCTTGATGACCCACTAGTATAGGGGATGTATCATAGTACTTTAGATAAGTAAGAGTGTCGAACCCAACGAGGAGCAGAAGGAAATGACAAGCGGTTTTCATTAAGGTATTCTCTGCAAGCACTGGAATTATCGGTAACAGATAGTTTTGTGATAAGGTAATTCAGAACGGGTAACAAGTAACAAAAGTAAACAAGGTGCAGCAAGGTGTCCCAATCCTTTTTGTAGCAAAGGACAAGCCTGGACAAACTCTTATATAAAGGAAAGCGCACCCGAGGACACATGGGAATTATCGTCAAGCTAGTTTTCATCATGCTCATATGATTCATGTCCGTTAGTTTGATAATTTGATATGTCGGTGGACTAGTGCTTGGGTACTGCCCTTCCTTGGACAAGCATCCCACTTATGATTAACCCCCCTCGCAAGCATCCGCAACTATGAAAGAAGAATTAAGGTAAACCTAACCATAGCATTAAGCATAGGGATCCAAATCAGCCCCTTACGAAGCAACACATAAACTAGGGTTTATGCTTCTGTCACTCTAGCAACCCATCAGCTACTTATTACATCCCAATGCCTTCCCGTAGGCCCAAACAATGGTGAAGTGTCATGTAGTCGACGTTCACATAACACCACTAGAGGAAAGACAACATACATCTCATCAAAATATCAAACAAATACCAAATTCACATGATTACTTATAGCAAGACTTCTCCCATGTCCTCAGGAACAAACGTAACTACTCACAAATCATATTCATGTTTGTAATCAGAGGGGTATTAATATGCATAAAGGATCTGAACATATAATCTTCCACCGAATAAACCAACTAGCATCAACTACAAGGAGTAATCAACACTACTAGCAACCCACAGGTACCAATCTGAGGTTTTGAGACAAAGATCGGATAAAAGAGACGAACTAGGGTTTGAGAGGAGATGGCGCTGGTGAAGATATTGATGGAGATTGGGCCCCTTCCGATGAGAGGATCGATGGTGATGACGATGGTGATGATTTCCCCCTCCCGAAGGGATATTTCCCCGGCAGAACAGCTCCGCTAGAGCGCTAGATTGGTTCCGCTAAGGTTCCGCCTTGAGACGGCGGCGCTTCATCCCGAAAGCTTCTTTATGATTTTTTCTAGGGCGAAAGACACCTTATACCAGAAGATGGGCATCGGGGGGCTTCCAGGTGGCCCACGAGGCAGGGGGCGCGCCCAGGGGGGTAGGGCGCGCCCTCCACCCTCGTGGACGGTGGGTGGCTCCCCTCTGGTGCTTCCTTCACCCAATATTTTTTATATATTCCAAAACTTACTTTCGTGGGGTTTTAGGACTTTTGGAGTTGTGCAGAATAGGTCTCTAATATTTGCTCCTTTTCCAGCCCATAATTCCAGCTGCCGGCATTCTCCCTCTTCATGTAAACCTTGTAATATAAGAGAGAAAAGGCATAAGTATTGTGACATAATGTGTAATAACAGCCCATAATGCAATAAATATCGATAGAAAAGCATGATGCAAAATGGACATATCATCGTGTTGAGACACCACGTGATGATCAGGTGTGATAGAGTCTACATTCACATACAATGGGTGCAAGACAGTTTTGCATACGCGGAATACTCGGGATAAACTTGATGAGCCTGGCATGTACAGACATGGCCTCGGAACACTGGAGACCGAAAGGTCGAACGTGAATCATATAGTAGATATGATCAACATAGAGATGTTCACCGTTGATGACTACTCCATCTCACATGATGATCGGACATGGTTTAGCTGATTTGGATCACGTATGATTTAGATGACTTGAGGGATGTCTATCTAAGTGGGAGTTCTTAAGTAATATGATTAATTGAACTGAATTTATCATGAACTTAGTCCTGATAGTTTTTGCATATCTATGTTGTAGATCAATGGCCTGTGCTACCGTTCCCTTGAATTTTAATGTGTTCCTAGAGAAAGCTAAGTTGAAAGATGATGGTAGCAACTACACGGACTAGGTCCGTAACTTGAGGATTTTCCTCATTGCTGCATAGAAGAATTATTGCCTTGATGCACCGCTAGGTGAAAGGCCTGCGGCAGGAGCAGATGTTGATGTTATGAACGTCTAGCAAGCTCGATCTGATGACTACTCGATAGTTCAGTGTGCCATGCTTTACGGCTTAGAATCGGGACTTCAAAGATGTTTTGAACATCATGGACCATATGAGATGTTCCAGGAATTGAAGTTAATATTTCAAGCAAATGCCCGAGTTGAGAGATATGAAGTCTCCAACAAGTTCTATAGCTGCAAGATGGAGGAGAATAGTTCTGTCAGTGAACACATACTCAAAATGTCTGGGTATCACAATAACTTGACTCAACTCGTAGTTAATCTTCCAGATGATAGTGTTATTGACAGAGTTCTTCAATCACTTCCACCAAGCTACAAAGGCTTTGTAATGAACTATAATATGCAAGTGATGGATAAGACAATTCCCGAGCTCTTCGCTATGCTCAAAGCTGTGGAGGTAGAAATCAAGAAGGAGCATCAAGCGTTGATGGTTAACAAGACCACTAGTTTCAAGAAAAAGGGAAAGGGAAAGAAGCGAAACTTCAAGAAGAATGGCAAGCAAGTTTCCACTCCCGAGAAGAAGCTCAAGTTTGGATCCAAGCCTGAAACTGAGTGCTTCTAATACAAAGGGACTGGTCACTGGAAGCGGAACTGCCCCAAGTATTTGGCGGATAAGAAGGATGTCAAAGTGAACAAAGGTATATTTGATATACATGTTATTGATGTGTACCTTACTAATGCTTGTAGTAGCGCCTGGGTATTTTATAATGGTTCGGTTGTACATATTTGTAACTCGAAATAGGGGCCATGGATCAAGCGAAGATTGCCTAAGGACAAGGTGACGATGCGCGCTGGGAATGGTTCCAAGGTCGATGTGATCGCCGTCGGCACGCTACCTCTACATATACCTTCCGGATTAGTTTTAGACCCAAATAATTGTTATTTGGTGCACGCGTTGAGCATGAACATTATATCTGGATCTTGTTTGATGTGAGACAGTTATTCATTTAAATCATAGAATAATGGTTGTTCTATTTATATGAGTAATATCTTTTATGGTCATGCACCGTTGAAGAGTGGTCTATTTTTATTGAATCTCGATTGTGGTGATACACATATTCACAATATTGATGCCAAAAGATGCAAAGTTGATAATGATAGTGCAACATATTTGTGGTACTGCCATTTAGGTCATATTGGTGTAAAGGGCACGAAGAAACTCCATGCAGATGGGCTTTTGGAATTACTTGATTATGAATCATTTGATACTTGCGAACCATGCCTCATGGGCAAGATGACCAAAACTCCGTTCTCGGGAACAATGGAGCGAGCTAATGACTTATTGGAAATAATACATACCAATGTATGCAGTCTGATGAGTGTTGAAGCTCACAGCGGGTATCGTTATTTTCTGACCTTCGCAGATGGTTTAAGCAGATATGGGTATATCTACTTAATGAAACACAAGTCTGAAACATTTGAGAAGTTCAAAGAATTTCAGAGTGAAGTGAAGAGTCATCATAACAAGAAAATAAAGTTTCTACGATCTGATCACGGAGGCAAATATTTGAGTTACGAGTTTGGCCTTCATTTAAAACAATGTGGAATAGTTTCACAACTCATGCCACCTGGAACACCATAGCGTAATGGTGTGTCCGAACATCGTAACCGTACTCTATTGGATATGGCGCGTTCTATGATGAATGATGTCTATTACCTATTTACCACTATCGTTTTGGGGTTATGCATTAGAGACACCTGCATCCACGTTAAATAGGGCACCGTCTAAATCCGTTGAGACGACACCGTATGAACTATGGTTTGGTAAGCAACCAACACTGTCGTTTATTAAAGTTTGGGGTTGCGATGCTTATGTGAAAAAGCTTTAGCCTGCTAAGCTCGAACTCAAATCGGAGAAGTGCGTCTTCATAGGATACCCAAAAGAAACTGTTGGGCACACCTTCTACCACATATCCAAAGGCAAGATCTTTGTTGCTAAGAATGGATCCTTTCTAGAGAAGGAGTTTCTCTCGAAAGAAGTGAGTGGGAGGAAAGTAGAACTTGATGAGGTAATTGTACCTTCTCTCGAATTGGAAAGTAGCTCATCACAGAAAACCATTCCCGTGATGCCTACACCAACTAGAGAGGAAGCTAATGATAATGATCATGAAACTTCAAATGAAGTTACTACCAAACCTCGTAGGTCAACCAAAGCACGTTCTGCACCAGAGTCGTGCGGTAACCCTGTTCTGGAAGTCATGTTACTAGACCATGATGAACCTACGAACTATGAAGAAGCGATGATGAGCCCAGATTCCGATAAATGGCTTGAGGCCATGAAATCTGAGATAGGATCCATGTATGAGAACAAAGTGTGGACCTTGGTTGACTTGCCCGATGATCGACGAGCCATAGAGAATAAATGGATCTTCAAGAAGAAGACTGATGCTGATGGTAATATTACTGTCTACAAAGCTTGACTTGTCACGAAAGGTTTTCGACAAGTTAAAGGAGTTGACTACGATGAGACTTTCTCACCCATAGCGATGCTTAAGTCTGTCTGAATCATGTTAGCAATTGCCGAATTTTATGATTATGAAATCTGGCAAATGGACATCAAAACTACATTCCTTAATGGATTTCTTAAAGAAGAGTTGTATATGATGCAACCAGAAGGTTTTGTCGATCCTAAAGGTGCTAACAAAGTGTGCAATCTCCAGCGATTCATCTTTAGACTAGTGCAAGCATCTCGGAGTTGGAATATACTCTTTGATGAGGTGATCAAAGCATATGGTTTTATACAGACTTTTGGAGAAGCCTATATTTACAAGAAAGTGAGTGGGAGCTCTGCAGCATTTCTAATATTATATGTGGATGACATATTGTTGATTGGAAATGATGTAGAATTTCTGGATAGCATAAAAGGATACTTGAATAAAAGTTTTTCAATGAAAGACCTCAGTGAAGCTACTTATTTATTGGGCATCAAGATCTATAGAGTTAGATAAAGACGCTTAATTGGACTTTCAAAAAGCACATACCTTGATAAAGTTTTAAAGAAGTTCAAAATGGATTAGTCAAAGAAAGGGTTCTTGCCCGTGTTACAAGGTGTGAAGTTGAGTCAGACTCAATGCCCAACCACTGCAAAAGATAGAGAGAAAATGAAAGTCATTCCCTATACCTTAGCCATAGGTTCTATCATGTATGCTATGATGTGTACCAGACCTGATGTGTGCCTTGCTATAAGTTTAGCAGGGAGTTACCAAAGTAATCCAGGAGTGGATCACTGGACAGCGGTCAAGAATATCCTGAAGTACCTGAAAAGGACTAAGGATATGTTTCTTGTTTACGGAGGTGACAAAGAGCTCATCATAAATGGTTACGTCGATGCTAGCTTTGACACTGATCCGGGTGACTCTAAGTCACAAACCAGATACATATTTATATTGAATGGTGGAGCTGTAAGTTGGTGCAGTTCCAAGCAAAGCGTCGTGGCGGGATCTACATGTGAAGCGGAGTACATAGCTGCTTTGGAAGCAGTAAATCAAGGAGTCTGGATGAAGGAGTTCATATTCGATCTGGGTGTAATACCTAGTGCATCGGGTCCAATGAAAATCTTTTGTGACAATACTGGAGCAATTGCCTCAGCGAAGGAATCCAGATTTCACAAAAAGGACCAAACACATCAAGAGACGCTTCAACTCCATTCGTGATCAAGTCAAGGAGGGAGACATAGAGATTTGCAAAATACATACATATCTGAATGCTGCAGACCCGTTAACTAAGCCTCTTCGACGAGCAAAACATGATCAGCACCAAGACTCCAAGGGTGTTAGAATCATTACAATGTAATCTAGATTATCGACTCTAGTGCAAGTGGGAGACATGAAGGAAATATGCCCTATAGGAAATAATGAAGTTGTTATTTTATATTTCCTTATTCATGATAAATGTTTATTATTAATGCTAGAATTGTATTGACTGGAAACCTTAATACATGTGTGAATACATAGACAAAACACTGAGTCCCTAGTGAGCCTCTACTTGACTAGCTCGTTGACCAAAGGTGGTTAAGGTTTCCTAACCATGGACATGAGTTGTCATTTGATAACGGGATCACATCATTTGGAGAATGATGTGATGGACATGACCCATCCTTTAGCTTAGCATATTGATCGTTCAGTTTTATTGCTATTGCTTTCTTCATGTCATATACATATTCCTTTGACTATGAGATTATGTAACTCCCGGACACCGAAGGAATGCCTTGTGTGCTATCAAACGTCACAACGTAACTGGGTGATTATAAAGATGCTTGACATGTATCTTCGAAGGTGTTTGTTGGGTTGGCATAGATTGAGATTAGGAATTGTCACTCCGAGTATCGGAGAGGTATCTCTGGTCCCTCTCAGTAATGCACATTGTCGGTGTCAAAACCGGCGGATCTCGGGTAGGGGGTCCCGAACTGTGCGTCTAGGCTGGATGGTAACAGGAGGCAAGGGACATGAAGTTTTACCCAGGTTCGGGCCCTCTCGATGGAGGTAAAACCCTATGTCCTGCTTGATTAATATTGATGATATGGGTAGTACAAGAGTAGATCTACCACGAGATCGGAGAGGCTAAACCCTAGAAGCTAGCCTATGGTATGATTGTTGATGTGTACGTTGTCCTACGGACTAAAACCCTCTGGTTTATATAGACGGAGAGGGTTAGGGTTACGCAAAGTCGGTTACAATGGTAGGAGATCTTCATATCCGTATCGCCAAGCTTGCCTTCCACGCCAAGGAAAGTCCCTTCCGGACACGGGACGAAGTCTTCAATCTTGTATCTTCATAGTCCAGGAGTCCGGCTGAAGGTATAGTCCGGCCATCCGGACACCCCCTAATCTAGGACTCCCTCAGTAGCCCCTGAACCAGGCTTCAATGACAACGAGTCCAGTGCGCAGATTGTCTTCGGCATTGCAAGGCGGGTTCCTCCTCCAAGTACTTCATAGAAGATTTTGAACACAAAGATAGTGTCCGGCTCTGCAAAATAAGTTTCCACATATTGCCATAGAGAGAATAATATTTACACAAATCTAATCTGCTGACGTATTCCGTAGCGTGACACACCACGGCCAAGCCTTTATCCGAGTCGTTTCATTATCCCACCTCAGCGTGTCATGCGAGGCGGTTTCCTTGGCACGTCTTGTTAAAGCAGAGATCGTGTCCCCTTATTCCGGGATTCTCATCAATACGGGCATGGGTAACCCAACCGCGCCATTGATTACGGCGCTTGGAGATAAGCGAGTTTTACCAGGCTGGTGGGGACATGTAGTTGCATCCACCCATATAAGGGGATAAGGATCCACCTTTTCACCTATGCCTTCTTCCTCCTTCGCCTATCCATTCTTGCGCACTCGAGCTCCAGCGCCCAAGTCCGCACTCCCCACCTCAACCTTCTCCAGCCATGTCCGGAGCGGGAGGCAAGTGGATGGCCTCCTCCGTCACGGAGGGACATATCAAAAAGCTGAGGAAGGCCGGATACCTGTCTAACGACATCGCGTACCGGCTTCCCGAAAAGGGGCAGCTCATCCCCACCCCTAGGCCCCATGAGAGGGTGGTGTTCCTCCCCCATTTCCTTCGCGGACTGGGCTTCCCTCTGCACCCATTTGTCCGGGGGCTCATGTTCTACTACGGCCTGGATTTCCACGATCTGGCCCCGAACTTCGTCCTCAACATCTCGGCGTTTATCATCGTGTGCGAGGCCTTCCTCCGCATCCGCCCCCATTTCGGCCTATGGCTCAAGACTTTCAACGTCAAGCCGAAGGTGGTGCATGGCAACCAGGCGGAGTGCGGAGGCGCCATGGTGGGCAAGATGGCCAATGTCCTATGGCTCGAGGGCTCCTTTGTGGAGACCCTGAAGGGGTGGCAATCGAGGTGGTTTTACATCACCGAGCCACGCGACGCCGAATGGGTCGCACCCCCTGAGTTTCGATCCGGACCCCCTACACGACTCACCTCCTGGAAGGAGACGGGCCTGTCGTGGGGTAAGAAGGGAGAGCTTACCGGACTCCAAACATGCGTCCAAACCCTGGTGGACAAGAAGCTCAAACTTGTCAACGTAGTCCAGGTTATGCTCATCCGCTTGATCCTCCCGTGTCAACAACGGGCTTTCAACCTGTGGGAGTTCGACCCGGCGCGGCACCAAACTCTGAGCAGGCTCTTCGACACGACGTACGAAGATGCCTAGAAGGTGCTTTTCAAGGGTGCCGAGGCTCCCGCATCCTCTACCGAGGATCGCGGATTCAGTGCGCAGCGTCACGCTCTCGCGGTAAGCTGTTTTTTTTCCTTTTACAGGGTATCAGTTTTTCATAGTTTGACTCCATGCGGGATCTAAGCTCCCTTACCTTTGACAGGATTGGCAGGTGACATCCGAACAGATCAACTGTCTGGCTCCTTTGCCCGAAGGCCCAGCGGACGCTCGCTTGGCGAAGCTGCTGGTTCCGGCACCCTATGTGGTGCTGGAGAAGAAGGCCGCAAAAAAGGCCGCGGGGACTCGAAAGAGTGCCCGGCGCCAGGAGGTGTCGGATCCATCATCCGATGGTTCCGAGGCGCATTCCTCCCATGAAGACGAGGAGGAGGAAGAAGAAGAGACCTCTCTCCCTCCAGCGGGAGGAGAGAAGAAAAGGAAGGCCACCCTCTCTGGGGAGGCCGGAGGGTCCAAGAAGGGGAAAACCCTTCCTCCGGACTACTCCACCGACGCCAATGACGGCGGAGAGGAGTGGTAGCCCAGGGCCAAGCCCCTGGCAAAATTGTAAGTATCCGAATACCAGAGTAATTCATAGTATTCGTTTATTGCACAGCTTTCCCTTACGTCGAATATGTTTATGCAGCCCACCCAAAGACCGGCTCAACGCGTTGTCGAGCGGCTCACTGGACTCGTCGGATGTGAACTCGCTTCCGACGGCTTCCTCCCCCCGCCCTACGGACGACACCGAAGTGTTGTCCCAACAGGTTCCAAGCCGGGAGGAGGTGGTCCTGGAGGCGCCGCAAGGCGACCTCCCGGACTCCAGGAGTAAAGGGGATGAAACCCCCCAGGGCTCCAAGTCCGGCTCTAGGCCAAACACCTCTCCGGAACCTTCAAAGGTTCCAGAGTCCGGCGGGGGACCTCCTTCCAAGAGGAGCTAGTCCACCGTGCCGGTGGCCCCCGTCCAACTGGAGGCACCGGACAATATGTTGGAGGCGCCTAAGGCGCCTCCATCGACGAGGAGCACTGCACTATTATGAGTGCGGTGGTCCAGAAGGTTCAGTCCGCCAAGAGCGGACTGACTGAAGCTTGTACTAGCCTTTTAACAGGCTTTGAGGTAAGTAAAAAATGTGTAAATAATATTACCGCATAGACAGTAGCCCCTGATGCTCTGTTTGGCATTCGGGAAGAAAAGCCGAATAGAGGATCAAATAAAATTCGCAGGAGTCTAACAAAAATGAGTCAATATGCATATGCAGGCTTCTCTGCTTGCGTCTGCCGCACTGACTGCGGAAGTGGACACGCTAAAGCAGAACCTCGAGCGGTCCGAGCAAGAGCTCGGGCGTGCCAAGAAGCAGCTCGAGGACAATGAAGGTAAGAAATACCTTGTTTTTAAATATATATAAAAAGGTTCAATTGCAAAGAACAACAGGATTATTGTGGCTATTGTAGGGGCCACGTCTGAAGTGGTGACCCTTAAGCAAGCGCTGGTCGAGGCCGAGAAGAGGGCGGCCTTGGAGCGCACCGAGTGGGAGAAGTATGAGGCCGAGGTTGGCAAGGTGCGGCAAGAGCTCCAGGCTCTCATGGAAAAACATGAGGGTTTGGAGCTTGACTCAAAGACGCGAGCATCCGAGCTCGCGGTGGCTATTGAAAATGCCAAGTCTGCCAAGGCCGAATCCCAGAAGACCCTCCAGGAGTTGGATGAGGTGAAGAAGATAGTGGTGGGTAAGGCATTCTTTATGCAAAGCAAACACATAAACGTGAGTTACTTGTTACTTACCCAAATCCGGAGCTCTCCAGGAGCGTTCGCAGATCTTCCCCGGAGTGTGTCCGATGCCGCCGCATTCTATCGAGCCGAGGAGGGCAGCTCAACAGAGAAGGTGTTCTGGTCTCAGTATGCTGAGGCCAGACACCCCGTGCCTCTGAGCGACCAGCTGAAGCAACTGGTCGAGCTCCACAAGGCGGTCGAACAGGCCATGAAGGGCCTCATTGTTCGGCTGTGGCCTGGAGGGGCTCTGCCTGGGAGCTATTTCGGGCTGGTGCGGCGGCTGGTGGAGGCCTATCCAAGGCTTGAAGTCATCAAGCGCTCCGTCTGCATTGAAGGTGCCCGTAGGGCCCTTGCCCATGCTAAGGTGCACTGGGGCAAGCTGGATACTGAGAAGCTTGTGAAGGACGGGCCACCGCCAGGGAAAGAGCATCGCAAGCCCGAGAATTACTATAAGGATGTTCTGAAGGGTGCCTGCCTTGTGGCGGATGAATGTTCTAGGGATGTAATTTTTGAGTGAAACTTGCTCGTTTTGTCCTCTGCGCTGAAAACTTGTTTATATGCGCTAAACAATGCTGTTGGAATTTAAAATATTACCTTCTGTGCGGCTGTTTATCAATTCTGAGAGATGGCGTGTCGTCGGCTTCTGCCCCTGTGCCGCTAGTGCTGGGGTGTTCGGGGATAAACCTGAGTGCTCTTTTGCCCATGTTTGGGTCCTTCGAGGGAGGCGCTCAGCCCAACGAACAAGGCAATCAGACTATAATGCGTGAACACTCTCACTTAGCCATAGAATTCTATAATTTTAAATTTCAGCGAAGCCCCTGGTACTCGGAAGAACCGAGTTCGGGGCGCTATCCACGCCTTGGCCGGACAGAGCCGGCTCCTCGCCCTAAGCGGCATAAGTCTTTAGGGACTCAAAAAAACCTCTCGAACAGCGACCAGCTCTCGCTTCATCATGACAGTCAGTTTTAGCTTTCTCCACTGAGGTGCTCGACCCAGCTCAACTAGGGCACAATCGCAGTGGTTCTCCTAGTGCTACCTTAGCCGATATAGCGGAACGTAAGGCACCAAAACATAGGATCCGGGCAAACCCAACTATTGACCCAAGACATGATTTGGAGCCGATGCATATAATGCTATAAGTTCGGGGTGCCGCACTTGTTAAAGTGTTTGGACTTCTCACACCATATTGAGGGGTACTAAAGCCCTTGGCGTATTTTGGCCGTACCAACGCGTACGGGTGCAACATGTCGTTAAGGAACATATATAAAGAAAAAAGGTATTGCAAAAATAGACAAAAGCTATGCATTGTTTATTAAAAAGGGCTGCGATCAAAGCAGAACGATACAAATAATGCGATAAGTGGAAGGTTGGACTAGTTAACATGTCCGTTCCAAGGGCAAGCTGCGGAATAGTATGCGGAACAGGAATACTGCTCGTGATAGAGACCACCTGGGAGTTCCTAGTGTGGCGTGGCTTGTCTGCTTCCCTAGTTCTTGCATCGTTTGTGCGGCAATTGAACTGCCGAACAGGCCTTCCGAAAGATGGAGTCCTGAAAGTAAGAGAAAATTAAAAAATCGGCAGCCCCTGGTACGGTTTAAGCCGTGTTTTGGGCGTGCCGTGATGGTGCCCCTCCCCCTGTACCCATGGTATCTCTAGAGCGTAGTTATGTACGCGAAGTACTGGCGTCGCCTTTTTGCGAGGGTTGGGGTTGGAGCCTCATTGCTACGCCTGCTTGGATCGTGCCAGGCGGTCTTGTTGTAGGTTACTCCGGGCGCGCTTGAGGGTGTCCTGTCGTTTAGTGGCTGGACTGGAGAACTGCCTGGAGAGGCTGCTTTGTACTTCCGCTGCAAGGGCCGCCGTATGCTCCTTCGTTCGGAGGGAGCGTTCGGTGTTTCCATTGACCATAATTACTCCTTGAGGGCCTGGCATCCTAAGCTTAAGGTATGCATAGTGCGGTATCGCATTGAACTTAGCGAATGCGGTTCTCCCGAGCAGTGCGTGATAACCACTGCCGAACGGGACTATGTCGAAGATTAACTCCTCGCTTCGGAAATTTTCCGGAGATCCGAAGACCACTTCAAGTGTGACTGAGCCTGTACAGTTGGCCTCTACACCTGGTATTACGCCCTTAAAGGTCGTTTTGGTGGGCTTAATCCTCGAGGGATCTATGCCCATTTTCCGCACTGTATCCTGGTAAAGCAGGTTCAGGCTACTGCCGCCGTCCATAAGGGCTCTAGTGAGATGAAATCCGTCAATAATTGGGTCTAGAACCAATGCGGCGAATCCGCCATGACGGATGCTAGTGGGATGGTCCCTTCGATCAAAGGTGATCGGGCAGGAGGACCATGGGTTGAACTTTGGGGCGACTGGCTCTACCGCGTATACGTCCCTTAATGCGCGCTTCCGCTCCCTTTTGGGGACGTGGGTTGCGTAAATCATGTTCACCGTCCGCACTTGTGGGGGAAAACCCTTCTGTCCACTATTGTTCGGCGGCCGGGGCTCCTCGTCGTCATCGCTATGCAGCCCCTTGTCTTCATTTTCAGCGTTTAACTTGCCTGCCTGCTTGAACACCCAACAATCCCTGTTGGTGTGATTGGCCGGCTTTTCGGGGGTGCCATGTATCTGGCACAAGCGGTCGAGTATTCGGTCCAAACTGGACGGGCCCCTAGGATTCCTTTTGAATGGCTTTTTCCGCTGACCGGATTTTAGAGCCTCTGAATCCGGCATTAACTGCCGTATCCTCAGCATTGTCGTCGTTAATGCGGTGCTTCTGCTTGTTGCGACGCGACCTGCCACTACTGTCCCTGGTGTCCGAATTACCAGGGTTCTTGGTCATATTGTTGCTACGAGCAAGCCAGCTGTCTTCTCCCGCGCAAAAGCGGGTCATGAGTGTCGTGAGTGCTGCCATAGATTTCGGCTTTTCCTGTCCAAGGTGCCGGGCGAGCCACTCGTCACGGATATTGTGCTTGAAGGCTGCTAGGGCCTGAGTGTCCGGACGGTTGACTATTTAATTTTTCTTTGTTAGGAACCGTGTCCAGAATTGCCTGGCGGATTCCTCTGCCTACTGAATTACGTGACTTAGGTCATCGGCGTCTAGGGGTCACACATAAGTGCCCTGGAAATTGTCGAGGAATGCGGCTTCCAGGTCCTCCCAACAACTGATTGATGCTGTTGGCAAGCTGTTAAAGCCAATGCCGAGCTGGTCCTTTAAGCTTGAGTGGGAGGTATTTGATGGCGTGGAAATCATCGCCGCGGGCCATGTGGATATGAAGGAGATAATCCTTGATCCATACCGCAGGATCTATTGTGCCATCATATGATTCGATGTTTACGGGTTTGAAACCCTCGAGGATTTGATGATCCATTATTTCGTCTGTAAAGCAGAGTGGGTGTGTGGCGCCTCTATACTGGGCTATATCATGACGTAGCTCCAATGAACCTTGTCTACTGTGTTCGGCCCTGCCGAATTTGTGGCCGGCGTGACGGTTACCGTCTCGAGCCATGGGGCGCCCACGCGATCCGTAGATCGATCTTGTTTGCCTTGCCTTGTCCTCCAACATGTTTCGTAAGTCCGGTGCATATTCCCGTGCCTTGGTACGGGGTGCGGCTTGAGTGGAGGGCCGAGAGGCCTCTCTGTCGCGGCCACGAGGTGGCCGGTCGGCCGCATCAAGTGCTTCCTCCTCTAATCGGGGTAGCAACCTGCGCTTTGGGTAGCTCTTGGAGGGACGTTCGAGTTTATGCTCTTCGGCCGCAAGGACTTCAGTCCATCTGTCGACTAGCAAATCTTGATCAGCTCAAAGTTGTTGCTGTTTTTTCTTGAGGCTTGTTGCCGTGGCCATAAGCCTGCATTGAAAACGCTCTTGCTCGACGGGATCCTCTGGCACGACGAATTCGTCGTCGTCGAGGCTTGCCTCGTCTTCGGAGGGAGGCATATAATTATCGTCCTCGACCTCTCTGTCTGCCGCTCTCTCATGAGGGCTGGTTTCTCCATCCTCCTGTGCTAAATCTTGCTGGAGGGGATTTTCTTCGGCGCTTTTTGGAGTATTATTATCTCCCGTGCTGGAATCACCGTATTTGTTTTGGCGGGATTTTGAGCGGCGCCGCTGACGCCGGCGCTTAGGCTGTTTCTTGGAGGGGTCATCCTCCGCTGTTCCATCGCCATCTCCCTCTTTTGGGGTGTCCACCATGTATATGTCATATGATGAGGTGGCTTTCCAGGGCCTAGTAGGCGCTGGTTCTTCATCGTCTCCTTCATCGGCGTCCATACCGTCGATGTCTTCGGAGTCGAAGTCGAGTATGTCGGTTAAGTCGTCGACAGTGGCTACAAAGTGGGTGGTGGGTGGGCTTTGAATTTCTTCATCGTCCATACCCCAACCTTGCTGACCGTAGTCCGGCCAGGGCTCTCCTGATAAAGAGAGAGACTTCAGTGACTTCAGGATATCGCCGAAAGGCGAGTGCTGAAAGATGTCCGCGGCAGTGAACTCCATGATCGGCGTCCAATCAGATTCGATCGGCAGGGGCGCGGAGGGTTCGGAGTCCGAAGAGGAGTCCGGCTCCTTGGAGTCACGAGTCTCGCAGAGTACGGGGCTGGTGTTCGGCTCAATCGCCGTTGGGGTCGCAGCCCCCGAGGTGGCGTCCAACCGCCCATCCTCGATCGGCGCCGTTGGCTCTGAATTAAGGGTCGGAGCCGATGCGGGTGCGGCCTCTAGGGCACTGTTCGGCAGCAGAGCTAGATCATGCTCGTCGTGACAGTGTGGCGCGCTCGGCAGTGGCTCGAATCCGTTGAAGATCAAGTCCTGCGGATGTCAGCCGTGTAGTTTAAACTTCCAAATCTGACCTGACGGCCAGCGGCGTAGCTTTCGATCTGCTCCAGACGGCCAAGCGAATTGGCCCGTAGTGCGAAGCCGCCGAAGACGAAGATCTCTCCGGGGAGGAAGGTCTCACCCTGGACTGCATCGATATTGATGATTGTAGGAGCCATCGAGCCTGACGGCGACGACACGGAGGAACTCTCAATGAAAGCACCAATGTCGGTGTCAAAACCGGCGGATCTCGGGTAGGGGGTCCCGAACTGTGCGTCTAGGCCGGATGGTAACAGGAGGCAAGGGACACGAAGTTTTACCCAGGTTCGGGCCCTCTCGATGGAGGTAAAAGCCTACGTCCTGCTTGATTAATATTGATGATATGGGTAGTACAAGAGCAGATCTACCATGAGATCGGAGAGGCTAAACCCTAGAAGCTAGCCTATGGTATGATTGTTGATGTGTACGTTGTCCTACGGACTAAAACCCTCCGGTTTATATAGACACCGGAGAGGGTTAGGGTTACACAAAGTCGGTTACAATGGTAGGAGATCTTCATATCCGTATCACCAAGCTTGCCTTCCATGCCAAGGAAAGTCCCTTCCGGACACGGGACGAAGTCTTCAATCTTGTATCTTCATAGTCCAGGAGTCCGGCTGAAGGTATAGTCTGGCCATCCGGACACCCTCTAATCCAGGACTCCCTCACACATCATAAGAAGCCTTGCAAGCAAAGGGACTAATGAGTAATTTGCGGGATGATGTATTACAGAACGAGTAAAGAGACTTGCCGGCAATGAGATTGAACTAGGTATGAAGATACCGACCATCGAATCTCGGGCAAGTAACATATCGATGGACAAATTGAATAACGTATGTTATCATAACGGTTCGACCGATAAAGATCTCATAGAATATGTAGGAGCCAATATGAGCATCCAGGTTCCGCTATTGGTTATTGACCGGAGAGGTGTCTTAGTCATGTCTACATAGTTCTCGAACCCGTAGGGTCCGCACGCTTAACGTTTCGATGACGATTTTGTACTATATGAGTTATGTGATTTGGTGACCGAATGTTGTTTGGAGTCCCGGATGAGATCATAGACATGACGAGGAGTTTCGAAATGGTTGAGAGGTAAATATTGATATATAGGACAATAGTATTCGGACATCGGAAGGGGTTCTGGGCAACCCCGGCAAAGATATGGGCCTTATGGGCCAAGAGAGGGACAAACCAGCCCACAAGGGGATGGTGCGCTCCCATATAGGCTGAAATAGGATGAGAAGGAAAGAGGGGAAGGGAGAAGGAAAAGGGAGGATTCGGCCTCCCCCTTCCTTCCCTCCCCCTCTCTTTCCTTTCCCCTCCGGTTAATAAGGAAGCGGGGGGGGGGGGGGGGGGGGGGGGGGGGGGGGGGGGGGTTGGGGAGGAACCCCAAGTAGGATTCAACCTACTTGGGTCGCCCCCTTGGCTGCCTCTCCTCCCCTCCAACCAATATATATGTGTGAGGGGGGGCACCGCTAGAACACACACCAATAATTGTTAGCCGTGTGCGACGCTCCCTCCATAGTTTACACCTCTGATCATATCTTCGTAGTGCTTAGGTGAAGCCCTGCACGGATCACTTCACCATCACCATGACCATGCCATCGTGCTGACGAAACTCATCTACTTCCTTGACACTTTGCTGGATCAAGAGTTCGAGGGATGTCATTGAGCTGAACGTGTGCAGAACTCGGAGGTGCCGTACGTTCGGTACTTTATCGGTCGGAACGAGAAGAAGTTCGACTGCATCAACCACATTTTCAAATGCTTCCGCTTTCGTTCTATGAGGGTATGTAGACACACTCTCCCCCTCTCGTTGCTATGCATCTCCTAGATAGATCTTGCGTGAGCGTAGGAATTATTTTGAAATTGCATGCTACGTTTCCCAACATGACATTGACCAAAGTAGATTGTGCCAAGTAGATGGTATCTTTGTATTTGCATTTTGAATAAATATTGATGGTCTGTTTTCCTATCATATTAATTACTGTATTGGGTTCAATTTGTGATGTTTGCAAGTCAAATTAATTTTCATATGGGCAGCAAAATGACAAAATATAATGCAATCTAGACTTTTCACTGATCATACCACAGGTAAGTTGAAAAGGCAGGCAATGAAAAGAACTGGTTGGCTTATTACCTGGAGCTTATATTCAAAGGTGCTTATTTTCTTAGGATAACTCGAAATAACTGTCCCTAAGAAACTTGGACAATAGAAATGACATACAAATAACATGTCACGATGATTGCAATGGAGGCCCGGTTCTTTTGCCAGATTCTCCCAGAATATGACCACTACCCAGATTCTCCCAGAATCTTTGAGCCCCATTTGTTTTACAATCCTATCTAGTTAGGGTCTAATTAGGTAGGATTATAAAACAAAAGGGGATCAAAGATTCTAGGAGAAGCTAGAGAGGGGCAGATTTTGGGAGAATCCTGCAAAAGAACTTGGCCGGAGTGACCTACCATAGCACACTGTATAGGCTCACCGCTGCCTCTCCTTTTTTGCGATGTTCCACGAAATTGCCACAAACATCTTGTACTTTTTGTTGGGGAAAGCAGTAATTTCAAAAAAAAAATCCTACGCACACGCAAGATCATGGTGATGCATAGCAACGAGAGGGAAGAGTATCGTCTATGTACCCTCGTAGACCGTAAGTGGAAGTGTTATGACAACGCGGTTGATGTAGTTGTATGTCTTCACGATCGACCGATCTAGCACCGAAGATACGACACCTCCGCAATCTTCACACGCTCGGCTTAGTGACATCCCGCGAACTCACGATCCAGTAGAGCTTCGAGGGAGAGCTTTGTCAACACGATGGCGTGATGATGGTAATGATGTTGCTACCGGAACAGGACTTCGCCTAAGCTATGCTACGATATTACCGAGATGGATTATGGTGGAGGGGGGCACCGCACACGGCTAAAAGATCAATGATCAACTTGTGTGTCTATGGGGTGCCCCCTCCCCCGTATATAAAGGAGTGGAGGAGGGGGAGGGCCGGTCGTCCTATGGCACGCCCCATGGGGAGTCCTACTCCCACCGGGAGTAGGATTCCCCCCTTTCCATGTAGTAGGAGTAGGAGAAGGAAGGAGGAAAGAGGGAGAAGGAAAGGGGGGCGCCGCCCCCCTTCATAGTCCAATTCGGACCAGAAGGGAGGGGGCGCGCGGCCTGCCCTGGCAGCCCCTCTTCTCTTTCCACTAAGTCCCGTAAGGCCCATTAAACTCCCCCCCCACCCGGGGGGGGGTCCGCTAACTCCCCGGTACTTCGATATATGCCCGAACTTCACTCGGAACCCTTCCGATGTCCAAACATAGTCGTCCAATATATCAATATTTATGTCTCGACCACTTCGAGACTCCTCGTCATGTCCTTGATCAAATCCGGGACTCGAACTACCTTCGGTACATCAAAACACAAAAACTCATAAAACCGATCGTCACCAAACGTTAAGCATGCGGACCCTATGGGTTCGAGAACTATGTAGACATGACCGAGACATGTCTCCGGTCAATAACCAATAGCGGAACCTGGATGCTCATATTGGTTCCTACATATTCTACGAAGATCTTTATCGGTCAAACCGCATAACGATATACGTTGTTCCCTTTGTCATCGGTATGTTACTTGCTCGAGATTTGATCATCGGTATCTCAATACCTAGTTCAATCTCGTTACCGGCAAGTCTCTTTACTCGTTCCGTAATGCTACATCCCATAACTAACTCATTAGCTACATTTCTTGCAAGGCTTATAGTGATGTACATTATCGAGAGGGCCTAGAGATACCTCTCCAACAATCGGAGTGACAAATCCCAATCTTGATCCATGCCAACTCAATAAACACCATCAGAGACACCTGTAGAGCACCTTTATAACCCAGTTACGTTGTGATGTTTGGTAGCACACAAAGTGTTCCTCCGGTATTCGGGAGTTGCATGATCTCATAGTCATAGGAACATGTATAGTTATGGAGAAAGCAATAGCAACAGACTAAACGATCATCGTGCTAAGCTAACGGATGGGTCAAGTCAATCACATCATTCTCTAATGGTGTGATCCCGTTAATCAAATGACAACTCATGTCTATGGTTAGGAAACATAACCATCATTGATTTAACGAGCTAGTCAAGTAGAGGCAAACTAGTGACACTCTGTTTGTCTATGTATTCACATAGTTACTAAGTTTCCGGTTAATACAATTCTAGCATGAATAATAAACATTTATCATGATATAAGGAAATATAAATAACAACTTTATTATTGCCTCTAGGGCATATTTCCTTCAGTCTCCCACTTGCACTAGAGTAAATAATATAGATTACATTGTAATGATTCTAACACCCATGGAGTCTTGGTGCTGATCATGGTTTGCTCGTGAGAGAGCCTTAGTTAACGGGTCTGCAACATTCAGATCCGTATGTATCTTGCAAATCTCTATGTCTCCCTTCTTGACTTGATCGCAGATGGAATTGAAGCGTCTCTTGATGTGCTTGGTTCTCTTGCAAAATCTGGATTCCTTTGCCAAGGCAATTGCTCCAGTATTGTCACAAAAGATTTTCATTGGACCCGATGCACTAGGTATGACACCTAGATCGGATATGAACTCCTTCATCCAGACTCCTTCATTTGATGCTTCCGAAGTAGCTATGTATTCCGCTTCACACGCAGATCCCGCCACGATGCTCTGCTTGGAACTGCACCAACTGACAGCTCCACCATTTAATAAAAACACGTATCCGGTTTGTGAATTAGAGTCATCCGGATCAGTGTCAAAGCCTGCATCGACGTAACCGTTTACGACGAGCTCTTTGTCACCTCCATATAAGAGAAGCATTTCCTTAGTCCTTTATAGGTATTTCAGGATGTTCTTGACCGCTGTCCGGTGATCCACTCCTGGATTACTTTGGTACCTCCCTGCTAAGCTTATAGCAAGGCAGACATCAGGTCTGGTACACAGCATTGCATACATGATAGAGCCTATGGCTGAAGCATAAGGAACACCTTTCATTTTCTCTCTATCTTCTGCAGTGGTCGGGCATTGAGTCTGACTCAACTTCACACCTTGTAATACAGGCAAGAACCCTTTCTTTGCCTGATCCATTTTGAACTTCTTCAAAACTTTATCAAGGTATGTGCTTTGTGAAAGTCCAATTAAGCGTCTTGATCTATCTCTATAGATCTTGATGCCCAATATATAAGCAGCTTCACCGAGGTCTTTCATTGAAAAATTCTTATTCAAGTATCCTTTTATGCTATTCAAAAATTCAGTATCATTTCCGATCAACAATATGTATCAGAAATGCTACGGAGCTCCCACTCACTTTCTTGGAAATACAAGCTTCTCCAAAAGTCTGTATAAAACCATATGCTTTGATCACACTATCAAAGCGTATATTCCAACTCTGAGAGGCTTGCACCAGTCCATAAATGGATCGCTGGAGCTTGCACACTTTGTTAGCACCTTTTGGATCGACAAAACCTTCTGGTTGCATCATGTACAACTCTTCTTTAAGATATCCATTAAGGAATGCAGTTTTGACATCCATTTGCCAAATTTCATAATCATAAAATGCGGAAATTGCTAACATGATTCAGACGGACTTAAGCATTGCTACGGGTGAGGTCTCATCGTAGTCAACTCCTTGAACTTGTCGAAAACCTTTTGCAACAAGTCGAGCTTTGTAGACAATAACATTACCATCAGCGTCAGTCTTCTTCTTGAAGATCCATTTATTCTCTATGGCCTGCCGATCATTGGGCAAGTCAACCAAAGTCCATACTTTGTTCTCATACATGGATCCCATCTCAGATTTCATGGCCTCAAGCCATTTTGCGGAATCTGGGCTCATCATCGCTTCCTCATAGTTCGTAGGTTCATCATGGTCAAGTAACATGACTTCTAGAACAGGATTACTGTACCACTCTGGTGCAGATCTTACTCTGGTTGACCTACGAGGTTCGTTAGTAACTTGATCAGAACTTTCATGATCATCATAATTAGCTTCCTCACTTACTGGTGTAGGAATCACTGGAACTGATTTCAGTTATGAACTACTTTCCAATAAGGGAGAAGGTACAATTACCTCGTCAAGTTCTACTTTCCTCCCACTCACTTCTTTTGAGAGAAACTCCTTCTCTAGAAAGGATCCATTCTTAGCAACGAATATCTTGCCTTCGGATCTGTGATAGAAGGTGTACCCAACAGTCTCCTTTGGGTATCCTATGAAGACACATTTCTCCGATTTGGGTTCGAGCTTATCAGGTTGAAGATCTTTCACATAAGCATCGCAGCCCCAAACTTTAAGAAATGACAACTTGGTTTTCTTGCCAAACCACAGTTCATAAGGTGTCGTCTTGACGGATTTAGATGGTGCCCTATTTAACGTGAATGCAACTGTCTCTAAAGCGTAACCCCAAAACGATAGCGGTAAATCAGTGAGAGACATCATAGATCGCACCATATCTAGTAAAGTACGATTACGACGTTCGGACACACCATTACGCTGTGGTGTTCTAGGTGGCATGAGTTGCGAAACTATTCCGCATTGTTTCAAATGAAGTCCAAACTCATAACTCAAATATTCACCTTCACGATTAGATTGTAGAAACTTGATTTTCTTGTTACGATGATTTTCCACTTCACTCTAAAATTGTTTGAACTTTTCAAATGTTTCATACTTATGTTTCATTAAGTAGATATACCCATATCTGCTCAAATCATCTGTGAAGGTGAGAAAATAATGATATCCGCCGCGAGCTTCAATGTTCATTGGACCACACACATCAGTATGTATGATTTCCAATAACTATGTTGCTCGCTCCATTGTTCCGGAGAACGGAGTTTTAATTATCTTGCCCATGAGGCATGGTTCACAAGTACCAAGTGATTCATAATCAATGGATTCCAGAAGTCCACCAGAATGGATTTTCTGCATGCGCTTTACACCAATATGACCTAAACGGCAGTGCCACAAATATGTCGCACTATCATTATCAACTTTGCATCTTTTGGCATCAATATTATGAATATGTGTATCACCACAATCGAGATTCAATAAAAATAGACCACTCTTCAACGGTGCATGACCATAAAAGATATTACTCATATAAATAGAACAACCATTATTCTATGATTTAAATGAATAACGGTCTCGCATCAAACAAGATCCAGATATAATGTTCATGCTCAACGCTGGCACCAAATAACAATTATTCGGGTCTAAAACTAATCCTGAAGGTAGATGTAGAGGTAGCATGCCGACGGCGATCACATCGACCTTGGAACCATTCCCGACACGCATCGTCACCTCGTCGTTAGCGAATCTTCCTTTAATTCATAGCCCCTGTTTCGAGTTACAAATATGTACAACCAAACCAGTATAAAATACCCAGGCGCTACTACAAGCATTAGTAAGGTACACCTCAATAACATGTATATCAAATATACCTTTGTTCACTTTGCCGTCCTTCTTATCCGCCAAATACTTGGGGCAGTTCCGCTTCCAGTGACCAATTCCTTTGTAGTAGAAGCACTCAGTCTCAGGCTTAGGTCCAGACTTTGGTTTCTTCACTTGAGCAGCAACTGGCTTGCTGTTCTTCTTGAAGTTCCCCTTCTTCCCTTTACCCTTTTTCCTGAAACTGGTGGTCTTGTTGACCATCGACACTTGATGCTCCTTCTTGATTTCTACCTCCGCAGCCTTTAGCATTGCGAAGAGCTCAGGAATCGTCTTATCCATCCCTTGAATATTATAGTTCATCACGAAGCTCTTGTAGCTTGATGGCAATGATTGAAGAACTATGTCAATGACACTATCATCAGGAAGATTAACTCCCAATTGAGTCAAGTGGTTCTTCGTTGTGGTACCCAGACATTCTGAGTATATGTTCACTGACAGAACTATTCTCCTCCATCTTGCAGTTGTAGAACTTATTTGAGACTTCATATCTCTCAATCCGGGCATTTGTTTGAAATATTAACTTCAACTCCTGGAACATCTCATATGCTCCATGACGTTCAAAACGTCGTTGAAGTCCCGGTTCTAAGCCCTAAAGCATGGCACACTGACTATCGAGTTGTCATCAACTTTGCTCTGCCAGGTGTTCATAACATCTGGCGTTGCTCCTGCAGCGGGTTTGTCACCTAGCGGTGCTTCCAGGACGTAATTCTTCTGTGCAGCAATGAGGATAATCCTCAAGTTACGGACCCAGTCCGTGTAGTTGCTACCATCATCTTTCAACTTAGCTTTCTCTAGGAACGCATTAAAATTCAACGGAACAACAATGCGGGCTATCTATCTACAACAACATAGACATGCAAAATACTATCAGGTACTAAGTTCATGATAAATTAAAGTTCAATTAATCAAATTACTTAAGAACTCCCACTTAGATAGACATCTCTCTAATCATCTAAGTGATCACGTGATCCATATCAACTAAACCATGTCTGATCATCACATGAGATGGAGTAGTTTTCAATGGTGAACATATCTACTATATGATTCACGCTCAACCGAAATCTAGTGTTCCGAGGCCATATCTGCATATGCTACGCTCGTCAAGTTTAACCCGAGTATTCCGCGTGTGCAAAACTGGCTTGCACCCATTGTATGTGAACGTAGAGCTTATCACACCCGATCATCATGTGGTGTCTCGGCACGATGAACTATAGCAACGATGCATACTCAGGGAGAACACTTGTACCTTGAAATTTAGTGAGAGATCATCTTATAATGCTACCATCGAACTAAGCAAAATAAGATGCATAAAGGATAAACATCACATGGAATCAATATAAGTGATATGATATGGCCATCATCATCTTGTGCCTTTGATCTCCATCTCCAAAGCACCATCATGGTCACCATCGTCACCGGCTTGACACCTTGATCTCCATAGAAGCTTCGTTGTCGTCTCGCCAACTTTGCTTCTACGACTATCACTACCGCTTAGTGATAAAGTAAAGCAATTACATGGTGATTGCATTTCATACAATAAAGCGACAACCATATGGCTCCTGCCAGTTGTCGATAACTGTGTTACAAAACATGATCATCTCATACAATAAAATTTAGCATCATGTCTTGACCATATCACATCACAACATGCCTTGCAAAAACAAGTTGGACGTCCTCTACTTTGTTGTTGCAAGTTTTACGTGGCTGCTATGGGCTGAGCAAGAACCGTTCTTACCTACACATCAAAAACCACAACACGGTATAGTGATTGATTTTTGCTCTTCAGAAAGAACCCTGTTCATTGAATCTGATTCAACTAAAGCTGGTGAAACAGACACCCACTAGCCACCTGTGTGCGAAGCACGTCGGTAGAACCAGTCTCGCGTAAGCGTACGCGTAATGTCGGTCTGGGCCGCTTCATCCAATAATGCCGCTGAATCAAGAATCAACTAGTGACGACGAGCAATATGTATATACCCACGCCCACAACTCCTTTATGTTCTACTCGTGCATATAACATCTACGCATAAACCTGGCTCGTATGCCACTTTGGGGAACGTAGTAATTTCCAAAAAATTCCTAGGCACACGCAAGATCATGGTGATGCACAACAACGAGAGGGGGGAGTTGATGTCTACTACATGGCCTCCTTCTTGTAGACGTCGTTGGGCCTCCAAGTGCAGATGTTTATAGGACAGTAGCAAATTTCCCTCAAGTGGATGACCTAAGGTTTATCAATCCGTAGGAGGTGTAGGATGAAGATGGTCTCTCTCAAGCAACCCTGCAACCAAATAACAAAGAGTCTCTTGTGTCCCCAACACACCCAATACAATGGTAAATTGTATAGGTGCACTAGTTCGGCGAAGAGATGGTGATACAAGTGGTATATGGATAGTAAATATAGGTTTTTGTAATCTGAAAATATAAAAACAGCAAGGTAACTAATGATAAAAGTGAGTGTAAATGGTATTGCAATGCGTTGAAACAAGGCCTAGGGTTCATACTTTCACTAGTGCAAGTCCTCTCAACAATAATAACATAATTGGATCACATAACTATCCCTCTGCTGGAATTTTGTCTATTTTGGGCCTAGCCCAATAGCAGTTTCAGAAATTCCTAATAAATCCTAGAGGCCCACACAGCCCATTCGTGCAAGGCAAGAGGTGGAACAAAGTTTAGTCCCACATTGCTAGTTTAGAGGGAGTTGGACCTCCTTATAAGGGAGGTTCTTTCCCCACATGTATGAGCATGAGAACAAGAGGGACATCCACGCGCGCTCCTCCTCCGCCGCCTGCCTCGCCATGCCACGCCACGCCTCGTCACGACGCGTCGTGGGTTGCGGGAATGAGCCGAGCCGATGTCTAAATTTTTGCCACGCACGACGGGTATACGAAAGGTCACATGGGAGTTGAAACGTTTTCTGTAGTGGACACTGAATTCGAACGGCGCGCCTCTTCGGCCGCTGCCTGTTCGCTTCGTCTCCCGCTGCAGCCTCTTCACGTCCTTCTCCTGTGCCTATATAAGAGAGGTCGCTCCTCTCCAGAGAGACACAACAGAAGCTCCTCTTCCTCTCGCCACAAAGTTTCGATCACTGCGCTGCTGCTACATTTTTCCCCATCCCGTCTTGCGGCGTGCACCGCAGGTTGGGACAGTAGGCCTCCAGAACCGTACCTTTTGAGTCCTGTACGGGAGAAGGGTGATAAGGTTTTTGGGGAGCGCTCCGCACGACTATTGGCTTCTTCATCACGGACTCCGACGACTACTTCCCCGACGTCCACGACCTCCTCGACGACATGGCAGGCGAGAACACCGACCCCAAGTCCAGCGCTGCTGCTGCTGTCCCGTACGTGTTCTTCTCCTTTCTGTCAGAAGTCCTGCTACAGTTCCTTGTTCTAGTATTTGCCCTAGATATGTTAGACTCTATTTCATATATGCAACTTGCTATACTGTCTGCTCTAGATATGTTTAGTTACAGTTCATATATGAAGATGCTGTTTACCTTCTCTTTGTCAAATCGCATGGCTTGTTTTGTCACTGTTATATTAGTCATGCTTTATCTAATATTTCTGCTAATAAAATCATTTGGTAAATTGCTATAATTTCCAACAATCCAAAAACCTTATTATAGGCAATTTACCCCAAGTGGTTTTGCTCCTTCCATGAGACCTCCTATGTTTGAGGGTATCCACTATAAGAGGTGGCGCGTGAGAGCAGTCTTATGGTTTCAAACAATGAGTTGCTATGACGCCACTCTCGACAAACCTGAAGGGGAGCTTGATGCTCAACAGGCACAAGACTTTCAGAAAATGGATACTCTATTTAAGGATGCTCTCTTGAGTGTTCTTGGTGAGAACACAGTTGATGCATATGCGTCAATTGATAATGGAAAAGATATGTGGGATGCACTCGAGGCCAAGTTTGGGGTCTCGGATGCTGGCACTGAGCTGTACATCATGGAGCAATTCTATGATTACAGGATGACTGAAGAGCGCTCCATGGTTGAGCAAGCTCATGAGATACAGTCATTTGCTAGAGAACTTGACACTTCGGTTGTATGCTACCGGACAAGTTTGTTGCCGGAGGTATCATCACTAAGCTT